>NC_092089.1:5222060-5232060 GCF_045679555.1 Salvelinus alpinus | reverse complement strand
CCCAGCCCCAGCATTATAACCCAGCCTCAGCCCCAGTCCTAAACCCCAGCTCCAGTCCTATACCCAGCCCCAGGCCTATACCCCAGCCCCAGTCCTATACCCAGCCCCAGGCCTATACCCCAGCCCCAGTCCTATACCCAGCCTCAGCCCCAGTCCTATACCCCAGCTCCAGTCCTATACCCCAGCCCCAGTCCTATACCCCAGCCCCAGTCCTATACCCCAGCCCCAGGCCTATACCCCAGCCCTATACCCCAGCCTCAGCCCCAGTCCTATACCCCAGCCCCAGGCCTATACCCCAGCCCCAGGCCTATACCTCAGCTCCAGCCCTATACCCCAGCTCCAGTCCCATACCCCAGCCCCAGGCCTATACCCCAGCCCCAGTCCTATACCCAGCCTCAGCCCCAGTCCTATACCCCAGCCCCAGTCCTATACCCCAGCTCCAGTCCTATACCCCAGCCCCAGGCCTATACCCCAGCCTCAGCCCCAGTCCTATACCCCAGCTCCAGTCCTATACCCCAGCCCCAGCCCTATACCCCAGCTCCAGCCTCAGCCCCAGCCATATACCCCAGCTCCAATCCTATACCCCAGCTCCAGCCCTATACCCCAGCTCCAGCCCTATACCCCAGCTCCAATCCTATACCCCAGCTCCAGCCTCAGCCCCAGCCGTATACCCCAGCTCCAATCCTATACCCCAGCTCCAGTCCTATACCCCAGCCCCAGTCCTATACCCCAGCTCCAGTCCTATACCCCAGCCCCAGGCCTATACCCCAGCCCCAGCATTATAACCCAGCCTCAGCCCCAGTCCTAAACCCCAGCTCCAGTCCTATACCCAGCCCCAGGCCTATACCCCAGCCCCAGTCCTATACCCAGCCCCAAGCCTATACCCCAGCCCCAGTCCTATACCCAGCCTCAGCCCCAGTCCTATACCCCAGCCCCAGTCCTATACCCCAGCCCCAGTCCTATACCCAGCCCCAGGCCTATACCCCAGCCCTATACCCCAGCCTCAGCCCCAGTCCTATACCCCAGCCCCAGGCCTATACCCCAGCCCCAGGCCTATACCTCAGCTCCAGCCCTATACCCCAGCTCCAGTCCCATACCCCAGCCCCAGGCCTATACCCCAGCCCCAGTCCTATACCCAGCCTCAGCCACAGTCCTATACCCCAGCCCCAGTCCTATACCCCAGCTCCAGTCCTATACCCCAGCCCCAGGCCTATACCCCAGCCTCAGCCCCAGTCCTATACCCCAGCTCCAGTCCTATACCCCAGCCCCAGCCCTATACCCCAGCCCCAGGCCTATACCCCAGCTCCAGCCTCAGCCCCAGCCGTATACCCCAGCTCCAATCCTATACCCCAGCTCCAGCCCTATACCCCAGCTCCAGCCTCAGCCCCAGGCCTATGCCCCAGCCCCAGCCCTATACCCCAGCTCCAGCCTCAGCTCCAGCCTCAGCCCCAGCCTCAGCCCCATGCCTATACCCCAGCTCCAGCCTCAGCCCCAGGCCTATACCCCAGCCCCAGGCCTATACCCCAGCTCCAGCCTCAGCCCCAGGCCTATACCCCAGCCCCAGTCCTATACTCCAGCTCCAGTCCTATACCCCAGCCCCAGTCCTATACCCCAGCTCCAGCCTCAGCCCCAGCCGTATACCCCAGCCCCAGTCCTATGCCCCAGCCCCAGCCCTATACCCCAGCTCCAGCCTCAGCTCCAGCCTCAGCCCCAGCCTCAGCCCCATGCCTATACCCCAGCTCCAGCCCCAGCCCCAGGCCTATACCCCAGCTCCAGCCTCAGCCCCAGCCCTTTCCTCTCCAGGTATAATGTGCTCCGAGTTGCTCAGGGCTGCTCGGGGCTCACAGCGCTCGGGTATGACTCTGGGAGCCCTTTAAAACACTATAAAAGTTCCACATCCACAATTTTTTAAGACTTCAACATTTATAAATCTGCCCCTAAATGGTTATGGTGGAAGTATTACTGGGTTTCAATACAGGAAATGATTTCAGATTTTGACCGGCTGGCTGGCTGGCTGACTGACTGGCTGGCTGGCTGACCGACCGACTGGCTGACTGGCTGGCTGGCTGACTGACTGACCACGACAAAATGACCACAGGGAGGAAGCAGAGCTAACTGGTCTCCATTACTGCAGCCTGCAGTCCTACAGGACTAATCATCTCCATGACCCAGCTCCACCACTACAGCTGGGGAGCATCACACATGCAGTGACCTAGTCTGGACCTACTGCATCAGACGACTACAATGTTAGGTGAGGTTAACAGGCGTACACCCAGGTAGCAACCAGCCTATCCGGATGACCCCGGGAAATTCAGCTGCTACCTAACCTAGAATAGGTGTACAGAAATATTGTCAGAGATGGCTAAGATTCACTACAGTTCTCTAGATCGCCATAGTCGTCTCTAGTTCATATCCACTAGATGGAAGAAGACATCCTGTAGACAGGTTGTGTGCCTTTTCCAAATCATGTCCAATCAATTTAATTTACCACAGGTGGACTCCAATCAAGTTGTAGAAACATCTCAAGGATGATCAATGGAAACAGGATGCACCTGAGCTCAATTTTAACTCTCATAGCAAAAGGGGTCTGAATACTTATGTAAAATAAGCTATTTCTGTTTTTCTAAACACCCGCTTTCAATTCGTCATTATGGGGTATTGTGATGTCATTATGGGGTATTGTGATGTCATCATGGGGTATTGTGATGTTATTATAGGGTATTGTGATGTCATTATGGGGTATTGTGATGTTATTATGGGGTATTGTGTGTAGATTGACGAGGAAAATGTTTTATTTAATCCATTTTAGAATAAGGCTGTAACGTAATGAAATGTGGAAAAAGTGAAGGGGTCTGGATACTTTCAGAATGCACTGTATAGGGTAAGGGTTATTCCTATTGTTAAGTACATAAAGACACAGGGTTATTCCTATTGTTAAGTACATAAAGACACAGGGTTATTCCTATTGTTAAGTAGATTAAGACATATTGTGTTATTCCTACTGTTAAGTACATAAAGACATACAGGGTTATTCAGGGAGGGAGGGGGGAGGGAGGGAGGGAGGGAGGTAGAGAGGGAGGGAGGGAGGGAGGGAGTGATGCAGGGAGGGAGGGAGGGAGGGAGGGAGGGAGGGAGGGATGGATGGAGGGAGGGAGGGGAGGGAGGGAGGGAGGGAGGGAGGGAGGGAGGGAGGGAGGGGGGGAGGGAGGGACAGACTGGGAGGGAGGGAGGGAGGGAGGGAGGGAGGGGGGGAGGGATGGAGGGAGGGGGGAGGGAGGGAGGGAGGGAGGGACAGACTGGGAGGGAGGGAGGGAGGGAGGGAGGGAGGGATGGAGGGAGGGAGGGACAGACTGGGAGGGAGGGAGGGAGGGATGGAGGGAGGGAGGGACAGACTGGGAGGGAGGGAGGGAGGGATGGAGGGAGGGAGGGACAGACTGGGAGGGAGGGATGGATGGAGGGAGGGATGGATGGAGGGAGGGAGGGACAGACTGGGAGGGAGGGAGGGACAGACTGGGAGGGAGGGAGGGACAGACTGGGAGGGAGGGAGGGACAGGGAGGGATGGACAGACTGGGAGGGAGGGAGGGACAGACTGGGAGGTTAACTATTACTTCCATGATTTCATTGAGTTGTGAAAACAACATGAGCAATGCTGCTGACCCTAATCAAGAGTCAGACGAACGACCACGCTGAGTCGCAGGGGGGAGGGAGGGATGGAGGGAGGGAGGGAGGGAGGTAGAGAGGTAGGGAGGGAGGGAGGGAGGGAGGGAGGGATGCAGGGAGGGAGGGAGGGAGGTAGAGAGGTAAGGAGGGAGGGAGGGAGGGAGGGAGGGAGGGATGCAGGGAGGGAGGGAGGGATGCAGGGAGGGAGGGAGGAAGGGAGGGAGGGATGCAGGGAGGGAGGGAGGGAGGGAGGGATGCAGGGAGGGAGGGAGGGAGGTAGAGAGGGAGGGAGTGATGCAGGGAGGGAGGGAGGGAGGGAGGGAGGGAGGGAGGGAGGGAGGGAGGGAGGGAGGGAGGGATGGATGGAGGGAGGGAGGGGAGGGAGTGATGCAGGGAGGGAGGGAGGGAGGGAGGGAGGGAGGGAGGGAGGGAGGGAGGGAGGGATGGAGGGAGGGAGGGAGGGAGGGAGGGGAGGGAGGGAGGGAGGGATGGAGGGAGGGGAGGGAGGGAGGGAGGGATGGATGCAGGGAGGGAGGGAGGGAGGGATGGAGGGATGCAGGGAGGGAGGGATGGATGGAGGGAGGGAGGGAGGGAGGGATGGATGGATGGAGGGAGGGAGGGAGGGGAGGGAGTGATGCAGGGAGGGAGGGAGGGAGGGAGGGAGGGATGGATGGAGGGAGGGAGGGGAGGGAGTGATGCAGGGAGGGAGGGAGGGAGGGAGGGAGGGAGGGAGGGAGGGAGGGAGGGGAGGGAGTGATGCAGGGAGGGAGGGATGGAGGAAGAGAGGGAGGGAGGGATGGAGGGATGCAGGGAGGGAGGGAGGGAGGGAGGGGGGAGGGAGGGAGGGATGAGGGAGGGAGGGAGGGATGGATGGGCAGACAGGGAGTCATAAACCCAGAAGACCAGGAGCCCTCGTCCATGTTTACTCCAGTCTGTAATGAGTGATGTCACCAGGTTGTAAAAAGATACAGTTCTCAGCGGTCCCTGTTTCTATCTGAGAAAACAAACAAGTTTCAAGTTTTATTAGTCGTACGGGATATGCTTACTTGTCGAGTAAGGCAGCCCCCCCGCTCCTCTCTGATTCAGAGGGGTTCGGTTAAATCAAATCAAGTTTTATTGGTCACATACACATACAGTGTATGCGTTTGCATTCGGGAAAGTATTCATACCCCTTGACTTTTTCCACATTTTGTTACGTTACAACCTTATTCTAAAATGGATTAAATAAAAACAATTATCAGCGATCTACACACAATACCACATAATGACATCACAATACCCCATAATGACATCACAATACCACATAATGACATCACAATACCACGTAATGACATCACAATACCACATAATGACAAAGCGAAAACTGTTTTTTAGAAAATTTAGCAAATGCATTACAAATAAAAAACAGAAGTACCTTATTTACATGAGTATTCAGCGGATCTTGTAGTCTTGGCAGATAATATTCAAATTTTTGGTGACTAATATTCACATGGAAAAGTCCGCAGACCCACTCCAAAAGGCTTTCGGAGCCATCATCGACTCAGTGGGTTTTGTCCAACATGTCTCTGGACCTACTCACTGCCACAGTCATTCTCTGGACCTAGTTTTGTGCCGTGGAATTAATGTTGTAGATCTTAATGTTTTTCCTCATAATCCTGGACTATCGGACCACCATTTTATTACGTTTGCAATCGCAACAAACAATCTGCTCAGACCCCAACCAAGGAGCATCAAAAGTCGTGCTATAAATTCTCAGACAACACAAACATTCCTAGATGTCCTTCCAGACTCCCTTCACCGACCCAAGGACGTCCGAGTACAAAAATCAGTTAACCACCTAACTGAGGAACTCAATTTAACCTTGCGTAATACCCTAGATGCAGTTGCACCCCTAAAAACAAAAAACATTTGTCATAAGAAACTAGCTCCCTGGTATACAGAAAATACCCGAGCTCTGAAGCAAGCTTCCAGAAAATTGGAACAGAAATGGCGCCACACCAAACTGGAAGTCTTCCGACTAGCTTGGAAAGACAGTACCGTGCAGTATCGAAGAGCCCTCACTTCTGCTCGATCATCCTATTTTTCCAACTTAATTGAGGACAATAAGAACAATCCAACATTTATTTTTGATACTGTCACAAAGCTAACTAAAAAGCAACATTCCCCAAGGGAGGATGGCTTTCACTTCAGCAGTGATAAATTCATGAACTTCTTTGAGGAAAAGATCATGATCATTAGAAAGCAAATTACGGACTCCTCTTTAAATCTGCGTATTCCTCCAAAGCTCAGCTGTCCTGAGTCTGCACAACTCTGCCACTCTGGACCTAGGATCAAGAGAGACACTCAAGTGTTTTAGTACTATATCTCTTGACACAATGATGAAAATAATCATGGCCTCTAAACCTTCAAGCTGCATACTGGACCCTATTCCAACTAAACTACTTAAAGAGCTGCTTCCTGTGCTTGGCCCTCCTATGTTGAACATAATAAACGTCTCCCTAGCCACTGAATGTGTACCAAACTCACTAAAAGTGGCAGTAATAAAGCCTCTCTTGAAAAAGCCAAACCTTGACCCAGAAAATATTTAAAAACTATCGGCCTATATCGAATTTCCCATTCCTCTCAAAAAAATGTAAAAAGCTGTTGCGCAGAAACTCACTGCCTTCCTGAAGACAAACAATGTATACGAAATGCTTCAGTCTGGTTTTAGACCCCATCATAGCACTTGTGAAGGTGGTAAATGACCTTTTAATGGCGTCAGACCGAGGCTCTGCATCTCTCCTCATGCTCCTAGACCTTCGTGCTGCTTTTGAAACCATCGATCACCACATTCTTTTGGAGAGATTGGAAACCCAGATTGGTCTACACGGACAAGTTCTGGCCTGGTTTAGATCTTATCTGTTGGAAAGATATCAGTTTGTCTCTGTCTCTGTGGATGGTTTGTCCTCTGACAAAGCAACTGTAAATTTCGGTGTTCCTCAAGGCTCCGTTTTAGGACCACTATTGTTTTCACTATATATTCTACCTCTTGGTGATGTCATTCGGAAACATAATGTTAACTTTCACTGCTATGCGGATGACACACAGCTGTATATTTCAATGAAACATGGTGAAGCCCAAAATTGCCCTACCTGGAAGCCTGTGTTTCAGATATAAGGAAGTGGATGGTGGCAAACGTTCTACTTTTAAACAGAGATGCTTGTTCTAGGTCCCAAGAAACAAAGAGATCTTCTGTTGGATCTGACAATTAATCTTGATGGTTGTACAATCGTCTCAAATAAAACTGTGAAGGACCTCGGCGTTACTCTTGACCCTGATCTCTCTTTTGACGAACATATCAAGACTGTTTCAAGGACAGCTTTTTTCCATCCACGTAACATTGCAAAAATCATACCTACACGTACGCTACGGTCACAAGACGCAGGCCTCCTAATTGTCCCTAGAATTTCTAAGCAAACAGCTGGAGGCAGGGCTTTCTCCTATAGAGCAATTCATTCCAGTCATTGACAGCAGAGAACTGGAAGGAAAGACGGCCAAAGAGGAATTGGCTTTGGGGGTGACCAGTGAAATATACCTGCTGGAGCGCGTGCTAAGGGTGGGTGCTGCTATGGTGACCAGTGAGCTAAGATAAGGCTGGGCTTTATCTAGCAAAGACGTATGACCTGGAGCCAGTAGGCCAGCCAACGAGAGCATACAGGTCGCAGTGGTGGGTAGTATATGGGACTTTGGTGACAAAACAGATGGCACTGTGATAGACTGCACCCAATTTGCCGAGTAGAGTGTTGGAGGCTATTTTGTAAATGACATCGCCGAAGTCGAGGATCGGTAGGATAGTCCGTTTTACGAGGGTATGTTTGGCAGCATGAGTGAAGGATGCTTTGTTGCGAAATAGGAAGCCGATTCTAGATTTAATTTTGGATTGGAGATGCTTAATGTGAGTCTGGAAGAAGAACAGTTTAACAGACACCAAGGTATTTGTAGATGTCCACATATTCTAAGACCACGTACGTGATCTTCCTGTCAGGGTTGGCGCTCCCCCTCAGGTTCGTGCCGTGGGCTATACTCAGCCTCGTCTCAGGATAGTAGGTCGGTGGTTGAAGATATCCCTCTAGTGGTGTGGGGGCTGTGCTTTGGCAAAGTGGGTGGGATTATATCCTGCCTGTTTGGCCCTGTCCGGGGGTATCGTCGGAAGTGGCCATAGTGTCCCCTGACCCCTTCTGTCTCAGTCTCCAGTATTTATGCTGCAATAGTTTATGTGTCGGGGGGCTAGGGTCAGTCTGTTATATCTGGAGTATTTCTCCTGTCTTATCCGGTGTCCTGTGTGAATTTAAGTATGCTCTCTCTAATTCTCTCTGTCTTTTTCTCTTTCTTTCTCTCTCTTTCTCTCGGAGGACCTGAGCCCTAGGACCATGCCTCAGGACTACCTGGCCTGATGACTCCTTGCTGTCCCCAGTCCACCTGGCCGTGCTGCTGCTCCCGTTTCAACTGTTCTGCCTGCAGCTATGGAACCCTGATCTGTTCACCGGACGTGCTACCTGTCCCAGACCTGCTGTTTTGTTAACTCTCTAGAGACATTTACTCCTGAGGTGTTGACCTGTTGCACCCTCTACAACCACTGTGATTATTATTATCTGACCCTGCTGGTCATCTATGAACATTTGAACATCTTGGCCATGTTCTGTTATAATCTCCACCCGGCACAGCCAGAAGAGGACTGACCACCCCTCAGAGCCTGGTTCCTCTCTCGGTTTCTTTCTTAGTTCCGGTCTTTCTAGGGAGTTTTCCCTAGCCAACGTGCTTCTACACCTGCATTGCTTACTGTTTGGGGTTTTAGGCTGGGTTTCTGTACAGCACTTTGTGACATCAGCTGATGTAAGAAGGGGCTTTATAAATACATGTGATTGATTGATTGATCCTGAGAGAGCCATGATTCCGTGAAACAGAGTCCAGAGTCTGGTCTGGTGTTGCCTAGGACATAGAGAGAGAGGGGAGAGAGGCCTGGGTCTGGTCTGGTTTGTTGTGGCCTAGCGTAGAGAGAGAGAGGGGAGAGAGGCCTGGGTCTGGTCTGGTTTGTTGTGGCCTAGCGTAGAGAGAGAGAGGGGAGAGAGGCCTGGGTCTGGTCTGGTTTGTTGTGGCCTAGCGTAGAGAGAGAGAGGGGAGAGAGGGCCCTGGGTCTGGTCTGCTCTGGCCTAGTATAGTGTAACATAGCCTGGGCTGAGGAGAGAACAGTGCAGCCAGCTCTAGGAGGGCTGTGGGGATCAGTAACTGGCCAGGTGCTGCTCTGCTCGGCCCCAACCTTCCTCAGCCCCACCAACCCCCCATCAACCCCAGCCCGGTACAGACCCCAGGCCCCCAGCCCGGTATAGACCCCAGGCCCCCAGCCCGGTACAGACCCCAGGCCCCCAGCCCAATACAGACCCCAGGCCCCCAGCCCAATACAGACCCCAGGCCCCCAGCCCGGTACAGACCCCAGCCCCCCAGCCCAATACAGACCCCAGGCCCCCAGCCCAATACAGACCCCAGGCCCCCAGCCCAATACAGACCCCAGGCCCCCAGCCCGGTACAGACCCCAGGCCCCCAGCCCAATACAGACCCCAGGCCCCCAGCCCAATACAGACCCCAGGCCCCCAGCCCAATACAGACCCCAGGCCCCCAGCCCGGTACAGACCCCAGGCCCCCAGCCCGGTACAGACCCCAGGCCCCCAGCCCAATACAGCCCCCAGGCCCCCAGCCCAATACAGACCCCAGGCCCCCAGCCCGGTACAGACCCCAGGCCCCCAGCCCGGTACAGACCCCAGGCCCCCAGCCCGGTACAGACCCCAGGCCCCCAGCCCGGTACAGACCCCAGGCCCCCAGCCCAATACAGACCCCAGGCCCCCAGCCCAATACAGACCCCAGGCCCCCAGCCCGGTACAGACCCCAGGCCCCCAGCCCAATACAGACCCCAGGCCCCCAGCCCAATACAGACCCCAGGCCCCCAGCCCAATACAGACCCCAGGCCCCCAGCCCAATACAGACCCCAGGCCCCCAGCCCAATACAGACCCCAGGCCCCCAGCCCGGTATAGACCCCAGGCCCCCAGCCCGGTACAGACCCCAGGCCCCCAGCCCAATACAGACCCCAGGCCCCCAGCCCAATACAGACCCCAGGCCCCCAGCCCAATACAGACCCCAGGCCCCCAGCCCAATACAGACCCCAGGTCCCCAGCCCAATACAGACCCCAGGCCCCCAGCCCAATACAGACCCCAGGCCCCCAGCCCGGTACAGACCCCAGGCCCCCAGCCCAATACAGACCCCAGGCCCCCAGCCCGGTACAGACCCCAGGCCCCCAGCCCGGTAC
>NC_092089.1:5169560-5217060 GCF_045679555.1 Salvelinus alpinus | reverse complement strand
ATTCCTCTTGCTCGATAGCTAGCTTGGTAAAGCATTTAGTGTTGTGTGCATTGCAGGTGTTGGAAGCAGTTCAGGGAACAGAAACGGAACCAGGAACAAAAGTGATCTCTAATGTTCTGGAACAGAACCGTTATTTTCAAAATCTTAATAATATTCCTTTTTGTTCCCAAAATATTCCTAATGTCTGGTTTATCATTCTGTAATACAGTGAAGTGTAATTGTAATAACCTTACACATTCCATCACGTCACATCATGACGCTCAGCCACTTCAAGCCTCCTCCATGTCCATCCCTCACATCATGACGCTCAGCCACTTCAAGCCTCCTCCATGTCCATCCCTCACGTCATGACGCTCAGCCACTTCAAGCCTCCTCCATGTCCATCCCTCACATCACTACGCTCAGCCACTTCAAGCCTCCTCCATGTCCACCCCTCACGTCATGACGCTCAGCCACTTCAAGCCTCCTCCATGTCCATCCCTCACATCATGATGCTCAGCCACTTTAAGCCTCCTCCATGTCCATCCCTCACATCATGACGCTCAGCCACTTCAAGCCTCCTCCATGTCCATCCCTCAGATCATGATGCTCAGCCACTTTAAGCCTCCTCCATGTCCACCCCTCACATCATGACGCTCAGCCACTTCAAGCCTCCTCCATGTCCATCCCTCACATCATGACGCTCAGCCACTTCAAGCCTCCTCCATGTCCATCCCTCACATCATGACGCTCAGCCACTTCAAGCCTCCTCCATGTCCATCCCTCACATCATGACGCTCAGCCACTTCAAGCCTCCTCCATGTCCACCCCTCACATCATGACGCTCAGCCACTTCAAGCCTCCTCCATGTCCATCCCTCACATCATGACGCTCAGCCACTTCAAGCCTCCTCCATGTCCATCCCTCACATCATGACGCTCAGCCACTTCAAGCCTCCTTCATGTCCACCCCTCACATCATGACGCTCAGCCACTTCAAGCCTCCTCCATGTCCATCCCTCACATCATGACGCTCAGTCACTTCAAGCCTCCTCCATGTCCACCCCTCACGTCATGACGCTCAGCCACTTCAAGCCTCCTCCATGTCCATCCCTCACGTCATGACGCTCAGCCACTTCAAGCCTCCTCCATGTCCATCCCTCACATCATGACGCTCAGCCACTTCAAGCCTCCTCCATGTCCATCCCTCACGTCATGACGCTCAGCCACTTCAAGCCTCCTCCATGTCCATCCCTCACGTCATGACGCTCAGCCACTTCAAGCCTCCTCCATGTCCATCCCTCACATCATGACGCTCAGCCACTTCAAGCCTCCTCCATGTCCACCCCTCACATCATGACGCTCAGCCACTTCAAGCCTCCTCCATGTCCACCCCTAACATCATGACGCTCAGCCACTTCAAGCCTCCTCCATGTCCATCCCTCACATCATGACGCTCAGCCACTTCAAGCCTCCTCCATGTCCATCCCTCACGTCATGACGCTCAGCCACTTCAAGCCTCCTCCATGTCCATCCCTCACATCACTACGCTCAGCCACTTCAAGCCTCCTCCATGTCCACCCCTCACGTCATGACGCTCAGCCACTTCAAGCCTCCTCCATGTCCATCCCTCACATCATGATGCTCAGCCACTTTAAGCCTCCTCCATGTCCATCCCTCACATCATGACGCTCAGCCACTTCAAGCCTCCTCCATGTCCATCCCTCAGATCATGATGCTCAGCCACTTTAAGCCTCCTCCATGTCCACCCCTCAAATCATGACGCTCAGCCACTTCAAGCCTCCTCCATGTCCATCCCTCACATCATGACGCTCAGCCACTTCAAGCCTCCTCCATGTCCATCCCTCACATCATGACGCTCAGCCACTTCAAGCCTCCTCCATGTCCATCCCTCACGTCATGACGCTCAGCCACTTCAAGCCTCCTCCATGTCCATCCCTCACATCATGACGCTCAGCCACTTCAAGCCTCCTCCATGTCCATCCCTCACATCATGACGCTCAGCCACTTCAAGCCTCCTCCATGTCCATCCCTCACATCATGACGCTCAGCCACTTCAAGCCTCCTTCATGTCCACCCCTCACATCATGACGCTCAGCCACTTCAAGCCTCCTCCATGTCCATCCCTCACATCATGACGCTCAGTCACTTCAAGCCTCCTCCATGTCCACCCCTCACGTCATGACGCTCAGCCACTTCAAGCCTCCTCCATGTCCATCCCTCACGTCATGACGCTCAGCCACTTCAAGCCTCCTCCATGTCCATCCCTCACATCATGACGCTCAGCCACTTCAAGCCTCCTCCATGTCCATCCCTCACGTCATGACGCTCAGCCACTTCAAGCCTCCTCCATGTCCATCCCTCACGTCATGACGCTCAGCCACTTCAAGCCTCCTCCATGTCCATCCCTCACATCATGACGCTCAGCCACTTCAAGCCTCCTCCATGTCCACCCCTCACATCATGACGCTCAGCCACTTCAAGCCTCCTCCATGTCCACCCCTAACATCATGACGCTCAGCCACTTCAAGCCTCCTCCATGTCCATCCCTCACATCATGACGCTCAGCCACTTCAAGCCTCCTCCATGTCCACCCCTCACATCATGACGCTCAGCCACTTCAAGCCTCCTCCATGTCCATCCCTCACATCATGACGCTCAGCACTTCAAGCCTCCTCCATGTCCACCCCTCACGTCATATGACGCTCAGCCACTTCAAGCCTCCTCCATGTCCACCCCTCACGTCATGATGCTCAGTACTTCAAGCCTCCTCCATGTCCACCCCTCACGTCATGATGCTCAGCACTTCAAGCCTCCTCCATGTCCACCCCTCACGTCATGACGCTCAGCCACTTCAAGCCTCCTTCATGTCCACCCCTCACATCATGACGCTCAGCCACTTCAAGCCTCCTCCATGTCCATCCCTCACATCACATCATGACGCTCAGCCACTTCAAGCCTCCTCCATGTCCACCCCTCACATCATGACGCTCAGCCACTTCAAGCCTCCTCCATGTCCATCCCTCACATCATGACGCTCAGTACTTCAAGCCTCCTCCATGTCCACCCCTCACATCACATCATGACGCTCAGCCACTTCAAGCCTCCTCCATGTCCACCCCTCACATCATGACGCTCAGCCACTTCAAGCCTCCTCCATGTCCATCCCTCACATCACATCATGACGCTCAGCCACTTCAAGCCTCCTCCATGTCCATCCCTCACATCATGACGCTCAGCCACTTCAAGCCTCCTCCATGTCCACCCCTCACATCATGACGCTCAGCCACTTCAAGCCTCCTCCATGTCCATCCCTCACGTCATGACGCTCAGCCACTTCAAGCCTCCTCCATGTCCACCCCCCTCTCTCGCTATCTCCCCACCGCTGAAATGTCAGTCGTTTCTCGTGTCTGTACTTATCTGTCTATCAAACATGTGAACAACTACCCGTTCCATAGCAAGCTGCTCTGTCCACTCTAGTTAGTGAAGTAAAGTAATGAGCTACAAATGTTACAACATTATGTTGATTTCAAAGGGTAAGGATTTACGAAAAATAACTATATAAAGCTTTTTTTTCTTCTCAGAACTCATCTGTCCCTTAACATCACTAAGGGTTACATCTGTCCCTTAACAACACTAAGGGTTACATCTGTCCCTTAACAACACTAAGGGTTACATCTGTCCCTTAACAACACTAAGGGTTACATCTGTCCCTTAACAACACTAAGGGTTACATCTGTCCCTTAGCAACACTAAGGGTTACATCTGTCCCTTAACAACACTAAGGGTTACATCTGTCCCTTAACAACACTAAGGGTTACATCTGTCCCTTAACAACACTAAGGGTTACATCTGTCCCTTAACAACACTAAGGGTTACATCTGTCCCTTAACAACACTAAGGGTTACATCTGTCCCTTAGCAACACTAAGGGTTACATCTGTCCCTTAACAACACTAAGGGTTACATCTGTCCCTTAACAACACTAAGGGTTACATCTGTCCCTTAGCAACACTAAGGGTTACATCTGTCCCTTAACAACACTAAGGGTTACATCTGTCCCTTAACAACACTAAGGGTTACATCTGTCCCTTAACAACACTAAGGGTTACATCTGTCCCTTAACAACACTAAGGGTTACATCTGTCCCTTAGCAACACTAAGGGTTACATCTGTCCCTTAACAACACTAAGGGTCACATCTGTCCCTTAACAACACTAAGGGTTACATCTGTCCCTTAACAACACTAAGGGTTACATCTGTCCCTTAACAACACTAAGGGTTACATCTGTCCCTTAACAACACTAAGGGTTACATCTGTCCCTTAACAACACTAAGGGTTACATCTGTCCCTTAACACCACTAAGGGTTACATCTGTCCCTTAACAACACTAAGGGTTACATCTGTCCCTTAACAACACTAAGGGTTACATCTGTCCCTTAACAACACTAAGGGTTACATCTGTCCCTTAACAACACTAAGGGTTATATCTGTCCCTTAACAACACTAAGGGTTACATCTGTCCCTTAACAACACTAAGGGTTACATCTGTCCCTTAACACCACTAAGGGTTACATCTGTCCCTTAACAACACTAAGGGTTACATCTGTCCCTTAACAACACTAAGGGTTACATCTGTCCCTTAACAACACTAAGGGTTACATCTGTCCCTTAACAACACTAAGGGTTACATCTGTCCCTTAGCAACACTAAGGGTTACATCTGTCCCTTAACAACCCTAAGGGTTACATCTGTCCCTTAACAACACTAAGGGTTACATCTGTCCCTTAACAACACTAAGGGTTACATCTGTCCCTTAACAACACTAAGGGTTATATCTGTCCCTTAACAACACTAAGGGTTACATCTGTCCCTTAACAACCCTAAGGGTTACATCTGTCCCTTAACAACACTAAGGGTCACATCTGTCCCTTAACAACACTAAGGGTTACATCTGTCCCTTAACAACACTAAGGGTTATATCTGTCCCTTAACAACACTAAGGGTTACATCTGTCCCTTAACAACCCTAAGGGTTACATCTGTCCCTTAACAACACTAAGGGTTACATCTGTCCCTTAACAACACTAAGGGTTACATCTGTCCCTTAACAACACTAAGGGTTACATCTGTCCCTTAACAACACTAAGGGTTACATCTGTCCCTTAACAACACTAAGGGTTACATCTGTCTCTTAACAACACTAAGGGTTACATCTGTCCCTTAACAACACTAAGGGTTACATCTGTCCCTTAACAACACTAAGGGTTACATCTGTCCCTTAACAACACTAAGGGTTACATCTGTCCCTTAACAACACTAAGGGTTACATCTGTCCCTTAACAACACTAAGGGTCACATCTGTCCCTTAACAACACTAAGGGTTACATCTGTCCCTTAACACCACTAAGGGTTACATCTGTCCCTTAACATCACTAAGGGTTACATCTGTCCCTTAACAACACTAAGGGTTACATCTGTCCCTTAACAACACTAAGGGTTACATCTGTCCCTTAACAACACTAAGGGTTACATCTGTCCCTTAGCAACACTAAGGGTTACATCTGTCCCTTAACAACCCTAAGGGTTACATCTGTCCCTTAACAACACTAAGGGTTACATCTGTCCCTTAGCAACACTAAGGGTTACATCTGTCCCTTAACAACACTAAGGGTTACATCTGTCCCTTAACAACACTAAGGGTTACATCTGTCCCTTAGCAACACTAAGGGTTACATCTGTCCCTTAACAACCCTAAGGGTTACATCTGTCCCTTAACAACACTAAGGGTTACATCTGTCCCTTAGCAACACTAAGGGTTACATCTGTCCCTTAACAACACTAAGGGTTACATCTGTCCCTTAACAACACTAAGGGTTACATCTGTCCCTTAACAACACTAAGGGTTACATCTGTCCCTTAACAACACTAAGGGTTACATCTGTCCCTTAACAACACTAAGGGTTACATCTGTCCCTTAACAACCCTAAGGGTTACATCTGTCCCTTAACAACACTAAGGGTTACATCTGTCCCTTAACAACACTAAGGGTTACATCTGTCCCTTAGCAACACTAAGGGTTACATCTGTCCCTTAACAACCCTAAGGGTTACATCTGTCCCTTAACAACACTAAGGGTTACATCTGTCCCTTAGCAACACTAAGGGTTACATCTGTCCCTTAACAACCCTAAGGGTTACATCTGTCCCTTAACAACACTAAGGGTCACATCTGTCCCTTAACAACACTAAGGGTTACATCTGTCCCTTAGCAACACTAAGGGTTACATCTGTCCCTTAACAACCCTAAGGGTTACATCTGTCCCTTAACAACACTAAGGGTTACATCTGTCCCTTAGCAACACTAAGGGTTACATCTGTCCCTTAACAACACTAAGGGTTACATCTGTCCCTTAGCAACACTAAGGGTTACATCTGTCCCTTAACAACACTAAGGGTTACATCTGTCCCTTAACATCACTACGGGTTCCATCTGTCCCTTAACAACACTAAGGGTTACATCTGTCCCTTAACAACACTAAGGGTTACATCTGTCCCTTAACAACACTAAGGGTTACATCTGTCCCTTAACAACACTAAGGGTTACATCTGTCCCTTAACAACACTAAGGGTTACATCTGTCCCTTAGCAACACTAAGGGTTACATCTGTCCCTTAGCAACACTATGGGTTACATCTGTCCCTTAACAACCCTAAGGGTTACATCTGTCCCTTAACAACACTAAGGGTTACATCTGTCCCTTAGCAACACTAAGGGTTACATCTGTCCCTTAACAACCCTAAGGGTTACATCTGTCCCTTAACAACACTAAGGGTCACATCTGTCCCTTAACAACACTAAGGGTTACATCTGTCCCTTAGCAACACTAAGGGTTACATCTGTCCCTTAACAACCCTAAGGGTTACATCTGTCCCTTAACAACACTAAGGGTTACATCTGTCCCTTAGCAACACTAAGGGTTACATCTGTCCCTTAACAACACTAAGGGTTACATCTGTCCCTTAACAACACTAAGGGTTACATCTGTCCCTTAACATCACTACGGGTTCCATCTGTCCCTTAACAACACTAAGGGTTACATCTGTCCCTTAACAACCCTAAGGGTTACATCTGTCCCTTAACAACACTAAGGGTTACATCTGTCCCTTAACAACACTAAGGGTTACATCTGTCCCTTAGCAACACTAAGGGTTACATCTGTCCCTTAACAACACTAAGGGTTACATCTGTCCCTTAACAACACTAAGGGTTACATCTGTCCCTTAACAACACTAAGGGTTACATCTGTCCCTTAGCAACACTAAGGGTTACATCTGTCCCTTAACAACACTAAGGGTTACATCTGTCCCTTAACAACACTAAGGGTTACATCTGTCCCTTAACAACACTAAGGGTTACATCTGTCCCTTAACAACACTAAGGGTTACATCTGTCCCTTAACAACACTAAGGGTTACATCTGTCCCTTAACAACACTAAGGGTTACATCTGTCCCTTAGCAACACTAAGGGTTACATCTGTCCCTTAGCAACACTAAGGGTTACATCTGTCCCTTAACAACACTAAGGGTTACATCTGTCCCTTAACAACACTAAGGGTTACATCTGTCCCTTAACAACACTAAGGGTTACATCTGTCCCTTAACAACACTAAGGGTTACATCTGTCCCTTAACAACACTAAGGGTTACATCTGTCCCTTAACAACACTAAGGGTTACATCTGTCCCTTAGCAACACTAAGGGTTACATCTGTCCCTTAACAACACTAAGGGTTACATCTGTCCCTTAACAACACTAAGGGTTACATCTGTCCCTTAACAACACTAAGGGTTACATCTGTCCCTTAACAACACTAAGGGTTACATCTGTCCCTTAACAACACTAAGGGTTACATCTGTCCCTTAACAACACTAAGGGTTACATCTGTCCCTTAACAACACTAAGGGTTACATCTGTCCCTTAACAACACTAAGGGTTACATCTGTCCCTTAACAACACTAAGGGTTACATCTGTCCCTTAACAACACTAAGGGTTACATCTGTCCCTTAACAACACTAAGGGTTACATCTGTCCCTTAACAACACTAAGGGTTACATCTGTCCCTTAACAACACTAAGGGTTACATCTGTCCCTTAACAACACTAAGGGTTACATCTGTCCCTTAACAACACTAAGGGTTACATCTGTCCCTTAACAACACTAAGGGTTACATCTGTCCCTTAACAACCCTAAGGGTTCCATCTGTCCCTTAACAACACTAAGGGTTACATCTGTCCCTTAACAACACTAAGGGTTACATCTGTCCCTTAACAACACTAAGGGTTACATCTGTCCCTTAACAACACTAAGGGTTACATCTGTCCCTTAACAACACTAAGGGTTACATCTGTCCCTTAACAACACTAAGGGTTACATCTGTCCCTTAACAACACTAAGGGTTACATCTGTCTCTTAACACCACTAAGGGTTACATCTGTCTCTTAACACCACTAAGGGTTACATCTGTCCCTTAACAACACTAAGGGTTCCATCTGTCCCTTAACAACACTAAGGGTTACATCTGTCCCTTAGCAACACTAAGGGTTACATCTGTCCCTTAACAACACTAAGGGTTACATCTGTCCCTTAACAACACTAAGGGTTACATCTGTCCCTTAACAACACTAAGGGTTATATCTGTCCCTTAACAACACTAAGGGTTATATCTGTCCCTTAACAACACTAAGGGTTACATCTGTCCCTTAACAACACTAAGGGTTACATCTGTCCCTTAACAACACTAAGGGTTACATCTGTCCCTTAACAACACTAAGGGTTACATCTGTCCCTTAACAACACTAAGGGTTACATCTGTCTCTTAACAACACTAAGGGTTACATCTGTCCCTTAACAACACTAAGGGTTCCATCTGTCCCTTAACAACACTAAGGGTTACATCTGTCCCTTAGCAACACTAAGGGTTACATCTGTCCCTTAACATCACTAAGGGTTACATCTGTCTCTTAACAACACTAAGGGTTACATCTGTCCCTTAACATCACTACGGGTTACATCTGTCCCTTAACAACACTAAGGGTTACATCTGTCCCTTAGCAACACTAAGGGTTACATCTGTCCCTTAACATCACTAAGGGTTACATCTGTCCCTTAACAACACTAAGGGTTACATCTGTCCCTTAACAACACTAAGGGTTACATCTGTCCCTTAACACCACTAAGGGTTACATCTGTCCCTTAACAACACTAAGGGTTACATCTGTCCCTTAACACCACTAAGGGTTACATCTGTCCCTTAACAACACTAAGGGTTACATCTGTCCCTTAACAACACTAAGGGTTACATCTGTCCCTTAACAACACTAAGGGTTACATCTGTCCCTTAACAACACTAAGGGTTACATCTGTCCCTTAACAACACTAAGGGTTACATCTGTCCCTTAACAACACTAAGGGTTACATCTGTCCCTTAGCAACACTAAGGGTTACATCTGTCCCTTAACAACCCTAAGGGTTACATCTGTCCCTTAACAACACTAAGGGTTACATCTGTCCCTTAACACCACTAAGGGTTACATCTGTCCCTTAACAACACTAAGGGTTACATCTGTCCCTTAACAACACTAAGGGTTACATCTGTCCCTTAACAACACTAAGGGTTACATCTGTCCCTTAACAACACTAAGGGTTACATCTGTCCCTTAGCAACACTAAGGGTTACATCTGTCCCTTAACAACACTAAGGGTTACATCTGTCCCTTAACAACACTAAGGGTTACATCTGTTCCTTAACAACACTAAGGGTTACATCTGTCCCTTAACAACACTAAGGGTTACATCTGTCCCTTAACAACACTAAGGGTTACATCTGTCCCTTAACAACACTAAGGGTTACATCTGTCCCTTAACAACACTAAGGGTTACATCTGTCCCTTAACAACACTAAGGGTTACATCTGTCCCTTAACAACACTAAGGGTTACATCTGTCCCTTAACAACACTAAGGGTTACATCTGTCCCTTAACAACACTAAGGGTTACATCTGTCCCTTAACAACACTAAGGGTTACATCTGTCCCTTAACAACACTAAGGGTTACATCTGTCCCTTAACAACACTAAGGGTTACATCTGTCCCTTAACACCACTAAGGGTTACATCTGTCCCTTAACAACACTAAGGGTTACATCTGTCCCTTAACAACACTAAGGGTTACATCTGTCCCTTAACAACACTAAGGGTTACATCTGTCCCTTAACAACACTAAGGGTTACATCTGTCCCTTAACAACACTAAGGGTTACATCTGTCCCTTAACAACACTAAGGGTTACATCTGTCCCTTAACAACACTAAGGGTTACATCTGTCCCTTAACAACACTAAGGGTTACATCTGTCCCTTAACAACAATAAGGGTTACATCTGTCCCTTAACAACACTAAGGGTTACATCTGTCCCTTAACACCACTAAGGGTTACATCTGTCCCTTAACAACACTAAGGGTTACATCTGTCCCTTAACAACACTAAGGGTTACATCTGTCCCTTAACAACACTAAGGGTTACATCTGTCCCTTAACAACACTAAGGGTTACATCTGTCCCTTAACAACACTAAGGGTTACATCTGTCCCTTAACAACACTAAGGGTTACATCTGTCCCTTAACAACACTAAGGGTTCCATCTGTCCCTTAACAACACTAAGGGTTACATCTGTCCCTTAACAACACTAAGGGTTACATCTGTCCCTTAGCAACACTAAGGGTTACATCTGTCCCTTAACAACACTAAGGGTTACATCTGTCCCTTAACAACACTAAGGGTTACATCTGTCCCTTAACAACACTAAGGGTTACATCTGTCCCTTAACAACACTAAGGGTTACATCTGTCCCTTAGCAACACTAAGGGTTACATCTGTCCCTTAACAACACTAAGGGTTACATCTGTCCCTTAACACCACTAAGGGTTACATCTGTCCCTTAGCAACACTAAGGGTTCCATCTGTCCCTTAACAACACTAAGGGTTACATCTGTCCCTTAACAACACTAAGGGTTCCATCTGTCCCTTAACACCACTAAGGGTTACATCTGTCCCTTAACACCACTAAGGGTTACATCTGTCCCTTAACAACACTAAGGGTTACATCTGTCCCTTAACAACACTAAGGGTTCCATCTGTCCCTTAACACCACTAAGGGTTACATCTGTCCCTTAACACCACTAAGGGTTACATCTGTCCCTTAACAACACTAAGGGTTCCATCTGTCCCTTAACAACACTAAGGGTTACATCTGTCCCTTAACAACACTAAGGGTTACATCTGTCCCTTAGCAACACTAAGGGTTACATCTGTCCCTTAACACCACTAAGGGTTACATCTGTCCCTTAACACCACTAAGGGTTACATCTGTCCCTTAACAACACTAAGGGTTACATCTGTCCCTTAACAACACTAAGGGTTCCATCTGTCCCTTAACAACACTAAGGGTTACATCTGTCCCTTAACAACACTAAGGGTTACATCTGTCCCTTAACAACACTAAGGGTTACATCTGTCCCTTAACAACACTAAGGGTTACATCTGTCCCTTAACAACACTAAGGGTTACATCTGTCCCTTAACAACACTAAGGGTTACATCTGTCCCTTAACAACACTAAGGGTTACATCTGTCCCTTAGCAACACTAAGGGTTACATCTGTCCCTTAACAACACTAAGGGTTACATCTGTCCCTTAACAACACTAAGGGTTACATCTGTCCCTTAGCAACACTAAGGGTTACATCTGTCCCTTAACAACACTAAGGGTTACATCTGTCCCTTAACAACACTAAGGGTTACATCTGTCCCTTAACAACACTAAGGGTTACATCTGTCCCTTAACAACACTAAGGGTTACATCTGTCCCTTAACAACACTAAGGGTTACATCTGTCCCTTAGCAACACTAAGGGTTACATCTGTCCCTTAACAACACTAAGGGTTACATCTGTCCCTTAACAACACTAAGGGTTACATCTGTCCCTTAACAACACTAAGGGTTACATCTGTCCCTTAGCAACACTAAGGGTTACATCTGTCCCTTAACAACCCTAAGGGTTACATCTGTCCCTTAACAACACTAAGGGTCACATCTGTCCCTTAACAACACTAAGGGTTACATCTGTCCCTTAGCAACACTAAGGGTTACATCTGTCCCTTAACAACCCTAAGGGTTACATCTGTCCCTTAACAACACTAAGGGTTACATCTGTCCCTTAGCAACACTAAGGGTTACATCTGTCCCTTAACAACACTAAGGGTTACATCTGTCCCTTAACAACACTAAGGGTTACATCTGTCCCTTAACATCACTACGGGTTCCATCTGTCCCTTAACAACACTAAGGGTTACATCTGTCCCTTAACAACCCTAAGGGTTACATCTGTCCCTTAACAACACTAAGGGTTACATCTGTCCCTTAACAACACTAAGGGTTACATCTGTCCCTTAGCAACACTAAGGGTTACATCTGTCCCTTAACAACACTAAGGGTTACGTCTGTCCCTTAACAACACTAAGGGTTACATCTGTCCCTTAACAACACTAAGGGTTACATCTGTCCCTTAGCAACACTAAGGGTTACATCTGTCCCTTAACAACACTAAGGGTTACATCTGTCCCTTAACAACACTAAGGGTTACATCTGTCCCTTAGCAACACTAAGGGTTACATCTGTCCCTTAACAACCCTAAGGGTTACATCTGTCCCTTAACAACACTAAGGGTCACATCTGTCCCTTAACAACACTAAGGGTTACATCTGTCCCTTAGCAACACTAAGGGTTACATCTGTCCCTTAACAACCCTAAGGGTTACATCTGTCCCTTAACAACACTAAGGGTTACATCTGTCCCTTAGCAACACTAAGGGTTACATCTGTCCCTTAACAACACTAAGGGTTACATCTGTCCCTTAACAACACTAAGGGTTACATCTGTCCCTTAACATCACTACGGGTTCCATCTGTCCCTTAACAACACTAAGGGTTACATCTGTCCCTTAACAACCCTAAGGGTTACATCTGTCCCTTAACAACACTAAGGGTTACATCTGTCCCTTAACAACACTAAGGGTTACATCTGTCCCTTAGCAACACTAAGGGTTACATCTGTCCCTTAACAACACTAAGGGTTACATCTGTCCCTTAACAACACTAAGGGTTACATCTGTCCCTTAACAACACTAAGGGTTACATCTGTCCCTTAGCAACACTAAGGGTTACATCTGTCCCTTAACAACACTAAGGGTTACATCTGTCCCTTAACAACACTAAGGGTTACATCTGTCCCTTAACAACACTAAGGGTTACATCTGTCCCTTAACAACACTAAGGGTTACATCTGTCCCTTAACAACACTAAGGGTTACATCTGTCCCTTAACAACACTAAGGGTTACATCTGTCCCTTAGCAACACTAAGGGTTACATCTGTCCCTTAGCAACACTAAGGGTTACATCTGTCCCTTAACAACACTAAGGGTTACATCTGTCCCTTAACAACACTAAGGGTTACATCTGTCCCTTAACAACACTAAGGGTTACATCTGTCCCTTAACAACACTAAGGGTTACATCTGTCCCTTAACAACACTAAGGGTTACATCTGTCCCTTAACAACACTAAGGGTTACATCTGTCCCTTAGCAACACTAAGGGTTACATCTGTCCCTTAACAACACTAAGGGTTACATCTGTCCCTTAACAACACTAAGGGTTACATCTGTCCCTTAACAACACTAAGGGTTACATCTGTCCCTTAACAACACTAAGGGTTACATCTGTCCCTTAACAACACTAAGGGTTACATCTGTCCCTTAACAACACTAAGGGTTACATCTGTCCCTTAACAACACTAAGGGTTACATCTGTCCCTTAACAACACTAAGGGTTACATCTGTCCCTTAACAACACTAAGGGTTACATCTGTCCCTTAACAACACTAAGGGATACATCTGTCCCTTAACAACACTAAGGGTTACATCTGTCCCTTAACAACACTAAGGGTTACATCTGTCCCTTAACAACACTAAGGGTTACATCTGTCCCTTAACAACACTAAGGGTTACATCTGTCCCTTAACAACACTAAGGGTTACATCTGTCCCTTAACAACACTAAGGGTTACATCTGTCCCTTAACAACCCTAAGGGTTCCATCTGTCCCTTAACAACACTAAGGGTTACATCTGTCCCTTAACAACACTAAGGGTTACATCTGTCCCTTAACAACACTAAGGGTTACATCTGTCCCTTAACAACACTAAGGGTTACATCTGTCCCTTAACAACACTAAGGGTTACATCTGTCCCTTAACAACACTAAGGGTTACATCTGTCCCTTAACAACACTAAGGGTTACATCTGTCTCTTAACACCACTAAGGGTTACATCTGTCTCTTAACACCACTAAGGGTTACATCTGTCCCTTAACAACACTAAGGGTTCCATCTGTCCCTTAACAACACTAAGGGTTACATCTGTCCCTTAGCAACACTAAGGGTTACATCTGTCCCTTAACAACACTAAGGGTTACATCTGTCCCTTAACAACACTAAGGGTTACATCTGTCCCTTAACAACACTAAGGGTTATATCTGTCCCTTAACAACACTAAGGGTTATATCTGTCCCTTAACAACACTAAGGGTTACATCTGTCCCTTAACAACACTAAGGGTTACATCTGTCCCTTAACAACACTAAGGGTTACATCTGTCCCTTAACAACACTAAGGGTTACATCTGTCCCTTAACAACACTAAGGGTTACATCTGTCTCTTAACAACACTAAGGGTTACATCTGTCCCTTAACAACACTAAGGGTTCCATCTGTCCCTTAACAACACTAAGGGTTACATCTGTCCCTTAGCAACACTAAGGGTTACATCTGTCCCTTAACATCACTAAGGGTTACATCTGTCTCTTAACAACACTAAGGGTTACATCTGTCCCTTAACATCACTACGGGTTACATCTGTCCCTTAACAACACTAAGGGTTACATCTGTCCCTTAGCAACACTAAGGGTTACATCTGTCCCTTAACATCACTAAGGGTTACATCTGTCCCTTAACAACACTAAGGGTTACATCTGTCCCTTAACAACACTAAGGGTTACATCTGTCCCTTAACACCACTAAGGGTTACATCTGTCCCTTAACAACACTAAGGGTTACATCTGTCCCTTAACACCACTAAGGGTTACATCTGTCCCTTAACAACACTAAGGGTTACATCTGTCCCTTAACAACACTAAGGGTTACATCTGTCCCTTAACAACACTAAGGGTTACATCTGTCCCTTAACAACACTAAGGGTTACATCTGTCCCTTAACAACACTAAGGGTTACATCTGTCCCTTAACAACACTAAGGGTTACATCTGTCCCTTAGCAACACTAAGGGTTACATCTGTCCCTTAACAACCCTAAGGGTTACATCTGTCCCTTAACAACACTAAGGGTTACATCTGTCCCTTAACACCACTAAGGGTTACATCTGTCCCTTAACAACACTAAGGGTTACATCTGTCCCTTAACAACACTAAGGGTTACATCTGTCCCTTAACAACACTAAGGGTTACATCTGTCCCTTAACAACACTAAGGGTTACATCTGTCCCTTAGCAACACTAAGGGTTACATCTGTCCCTTAACAACACTAAGGGTTACATCTGTCCCTTAACAACACTAAGGGTTACATCTGTCCCTTAACAACACTAAGGGTTACATCTGTCCCTTAACAACACTAAGGGTTACATCTGTCCCTTAACAACACTAAGGGTTACATCTGTCCCTTAACAACACTAAGGGTTACATCTGTCCCTTAACAACACTAAGGGTTACATCTGTCCCTTAACAACACTAAGGGTTACATCTGTCCCTTAACAACACTAAGGGTTACATCTGTCCCTTAACAACACTAAGGGTTACATCTGTCCCTTAACAACACTAAGGGTTACATCTGTCCCTTAACAACACTAAGGGTTACATCTGTCCCTTAACAACACTAAGGGTTACATCTGTCCCTTAACAACACTAAGGGTTACATCTGTCCCTTAACACCACTAAGGGTTACATCTGTCCCTTAACAACACTAAGGGTTACATCTGTCCCTTAACAACACTAAGGGTTACATCTGTCCCTTAACAACACTAAGGGTTACATCTGTCCCTTAACAACACTAAGGGTTACATCTGTCCCTTAACAACACTAAGGGTTACATCTGTCCCTTAACAACACTAAGGGTTACATCTGTCCCTTAACAACACTAAGGGTTACATCTGTCCCTTAACAACACTAAGGGTTACATCTGTCCCTTAACAACAATAAGGGTTACATCTGTCCCTTAACAACACTAAGGGTTACATCTGTCCCTTAACACCACTAAGGGTTACATCTGTCCCTTAACAACACTAAGGGTTACATCTGTCCCTTAACAACACTAAGGGTTACATCTGTCCCTTAACAACACTAAGGGTTACATCTGTCCCTTAACAACACTAAGGGTTACATCTGTCCCTTAACAACACTAAGGGTTACATCTGTCCCTTAACAACACTAAGGGTTACATCTGTCCCTTAACAACACTAAGGGTTCCATCTGTCCCTTAACAACACTAAGGGTTACATCTGTCCCTTAACAACACTAAGGGTTACATCTGTCCCTTAGCAACACTAAGGGTTACATCTGTCCCTTAACAACACTAAGGGTTACATCTGTCCCTTAACAACACTAAGGGTTACATCTGTCCCTTAACAACACTAAGGGTTACATCTGTCCCTTAACAACACTAAGGGTTACATCTGTCCCTTAGCAACACTAAGGGTTACATCTGTCCCTTAACAACACTAAGGGTTACATCTGTCCCTTAACACCACTAAGGGTTACATCTGTCCCTTAGCAACACTAAGGGTTCCATCTGTCCCTTAACAACACTAAGGGTTACATCTGTCCCTTAACAACACTAAGGGTTCCATCTGTCCCTTAACACCACTAAGGGTTACATCTGTCCCTTAACACCACTAAGGGTTACATCTGTCCCTTAACAACACTAAGGGTTACATCTGTCCCTTAACAACACTAAGGGTTCCATCTGTCCCTTAACACCACTAAGGGTTACATCTGTCCCTTAACACCACTAAGGGTTACATCTGTCCCTTAACAACACTAAGGGTTCCATCTGTCCCTTAACAACACTAAGGGTTACATCTGTCCCTTAACAACACTAAGGGTTACATCTGTCCCTTAGCAACACTAAGGGTTACATCTGTCCCTTAACACCACTAAGGGTTACATCTGTCCCTTAACACCACTAAGGGTTACATCTGTCCCTTAACAACACTAAGGGTTACATCTGTCCCTTAACAACACTAAGGGTTCCATCTGTCCCTTAACAACACTAAGGGTTACATCTGTCCCTTAACAACACTAAGGGTTACATCTGTCCCTTAACAACACTAAGGGTTACATCTGTCCCTTAACAACACTAAGGGTTACATCTGTCCCTTAACAACACTAAGGGTTACATCTGTCCCTTAACAACACTAAGGGTTACATCTGTCCCTTAACAACACTAAGGGTTACATCTGTCCCTTAGCAACACTAAGGGTTACATCTGTCCCTTAACAACACTAAGGGTTACATCTGTCCCTTAACAACACTAAGGGTTACATCTGTCCCTTAGCAACACTAAGGGTTACATCTGTCCCTTAACAACACTAAGGGTTACATCTGTCCCTTAACAACACTAAGGGTTACATCTGTCCCTTAACAACACTAAGGGTTACATCTGTCCCTTAACAACACTAAGGGTTACATCTGTCCCTTAACAACACTAAGGGTTACATCTGTCCCTTAGCAACACTAAGGGTTACATCTGTCCCTTAACAACACTAAGGGTTACATCTGTCCCTTAACAACACTAAGGGTTACATCTGTCCCTTAACAACACTAAGGGTTACATCTGTCCCTTAACAACACTAAGGGTTACATCTGTCCCTTAACAACACTAAGGGTTACATCTGTTCCTTAACAACACTAAGGGTTATATCTGTCCCTTAACAACACTAAGGGTTACATCTGTCCCTTAACATCACTACGGGTTCCATCTGTCCCTTAACAACACTAAGGGTTACATCTGTCCCTTAACATCACTACGGGTTCCATCTGTCCCTTAACAACACTAAGGGTTACATCTGTCCCTTAACATCACTACGGGTTCCATCTGTCCCTTAACAACACTAAGGGTTACATCTGTCCCTTAACAACACTAAGGGTTACATCTGTCCCTTAACAACACTAAGGGTTACATCTGTCCCTTAACAACACTAAGGGTTACATCTGTCCCTTAACAACACTAAGGGTTACATCTGTCCCTTAACAACACTAAGGGTTACATCTGTCCCTTAACAACACTAAGGGTTACATCTGTATGAATAAAAGCTGTTGCCTGACAACTACACACTGTCTCCAGTCCACAACCATCATACTGACTTTTATGTCCCGAGGAGTTTTTCAGCAACTGATCCTGTGGAAGATCTTAATCACAATGGAAAAGAAAAACCCCCCTTTATGTTTTATTGTTGCAGAGCAACGATGAGATTTCCCTCAGTCCTCAAATCAACCTTGAAGGGGTCTGATGTCTGACTGGTCGGCCTGGACTATCTGCAGTTTATAGGAGGATCCACCGGGACGTAAAGGCTGGGAACATTCTCCTCAACACGGAAGGTCATGCGAAACTGGCTCACACAAACGCACGCACGCACGCACGCACGCACACACGCACGCACACACACACACACAGATATCTGCGTGGCTGGACAGTAACTGACAGTGAGCCTAAATCCTAAAGGGCCCTCAACTATCTCTTAAAACCAAAACATTACTAAATCAATTTTCTTTTTGAATCAAACAGTTTCAGGTCTCCTGAGGATATGGGGTATTTGTTTTAGCCAACGGTTTTTTATTTCTCCATTAAGTTAGAAAGTCACAGTTAGATAAAACACCAGCTGCATACAGCAGTGTCCAGTTGTTTATTTCCACAGTCGAAGTGAATAATCATATGAAATGCAGATTAAGGTTTTGTTGATTTTTTATTTGTTTTTATTTCCATAGTGTGCTGAGTTAGCAGTTAGCAGTTAGCTGTTAGCGGTTAGCTGTTAGCTGTTAGCTGTTAGCTGTTAGCTGTTAGCTGTTAGCGATGCTCACAATTATTTTACTTCCCCCTTTGACGTCAAGGATCCACCTTGACGCTGTATAGACGCCCGAGTCTAAGGTGAGGATATGGCTTCGTCTTTTTCACAAGAAAGATTCTGATTCTTTATGCTGTTATTTTTCTTTTATTTCACCTTTATTTAACCAGGTTAGGCTAGTTGAGAACAAGTTCTCATTTACAACTGCGACCTGGCCAAGATAAAGCAAAGCAGTGTGACACAGACAACAACACAGAGTTACACATGGAGTAACATGGAATATTAATGTTGCTCCCATGATGAACGCCAGTATTGTTTTCCTGATGAAGTTGTGGCTTTGTGTGTGTAAGTTACATACTGTCCTTGCTAAATCTAGGTTTCTTTGTCACATGCGCCGAATACAACAGGTGTAGACTTTACCGTGAAATGCTTTGCTTACGAGCCCTTAACCAACGATGCAGAGTATAAAAACATTTAATAAATAATAATAATAAATACAAAACTAGTAACAGAAGAGGAAAAATACACAATAATGAAGCTATATACAGGAAGTACCAGATCAATGTGTAGCTATATACAGGAAGTACCAGTACCAGATCAATGTGGAGCTATATACAGGAAGTACCAGTACCAGATCAATGTGTAGCTATATACAGGAAGTACCAGTACCAGATCAATGTGTAGCTATATACAGGAAGTACCAGTACCAGATCAATGTGTAGCTTTATACAGGAAGTACCAGATCAATGTGTAGCTATATACAGGAAGTACCGGTACCAGATCAATGTGTAGCTTTATACAGGAAGTACCAGATCAATGTGTAGCTATATACAGGAAGTACCAGTACCAGATCAATGTGGAGCTATATACAGGAAGTACCAGTACCAGATCAATGTGTAGCTATATACAGGAAGTACCAGTACCAGATCAATGTGTAGCTATATACAGGAAGTACCAGTACCAGATCAATGTGGAGCTATATACAGGAAGTACCAGTACCAGATCAATGTGTAGCTATATACAGGAAGTACCAGTACCAGATCAATGTGGAGCTATATACAGGAAGTACCAGTACCAGATCAATGTGTAGCTATATACAGGAAGTACCAGTACCAGATCAATGTGTAGCTATATATCAGGAAGTACCAGTACCAGATCAATGTGTAGCTTTATACAGGAAGTACCAGTACCAGATCAATGTGTAGCTTTATACAGGAAGTACCAGATCAATGTGTAGCTATATACAGGAAGTACCAGTACCAGATCAATGTGTAGCTTTATACAGGAAGTACCAGATCAATGTGTAGCTATATACAGGAAGTACCAGTACCAGATCAATGTGGAGCTATATACAGGAAGTACCAGTACCAGATCAATGTGTAGCTATATACAGGAAGTACCAGTACCAGATCAATGTGTAGCTATATACAGGAAGTACCAGTACCAGATCAATGTGTAGCTTTATACAGGAAGTACCAGATCAATGTGTAGCTATATACAGGAAGTACCAGTACCAGATCAATGTGTAGCTATATACAGGAAGTACCAGTACCAGATCAATGTGTAGCTATATACAGGAAGTACCAGTACCAGATCAATGTGGAGCTATATACAGGAAGTACCAGTACCAGATCAATGTGTAGCTATATACAGGAAGTACCAGTACCAGATCAATGTGTAGCTATATATCAGGAAGTACCAGATCAATGTGTAGGGGTAATAGATATATACAGGGAGTACCAGATCAATGTGTAGGGGTAATAGATATATACAGGAAGTACCAGATCAATGTGTAGGGGTAATAGATATATACAGGGAGTACCAGATCAATGTGTAGGGGTAATAGATATATACAGGGAGTACCAGATCAATGTGTAGGGGTAATAGATATATACAGGGAGTACCAGTACCAGATCAATGTGTAGGGGTAATAGATATATACAGGGAGTACCAGATCAATGTGTAGGGGTAATAGATATATACAGGAAGTACCAGTACCAGATCAATGTGTAGGGGTAATAGATATATACAGGGAGAACCAGATCAATGTGTAGGGGTAATAGATATATACAGGGAGTACCAGATCAATGTGTAGGGGTAATAGATATATACAGGGAGTACCAGATCAATGTGTAGGGGTAATAGATATATACAGGAAGTACCAGATCAATGTGTAGGGGTAATAGATATATACAGGGAGAACCAGATCAATGTGTAGGGGTAATAGATATATACAGGAAGTACCAGTACCAGATCAATGTGTAGGGGTAATAGATATATACAGGAAGTACCAGATCAATGTGTAGGGGTAATAGATATATACAGGAAGTACCAGATCAATGTGTAGGGGTAATAGATATATACAGGAAGTACCAGTACCAGATCAATGTGTAGGGGTAATAGATATATACAGGAAGTACCAGTACCAGATCAATGTGTAGGGGTAATAGATATATACAGGAAGTACCAGATCAATGTGTAGGGGTAATAGATATATACAGGAAGTACCAGATCAATGTGTAGGGGTAATAGATATATACAGGAAGTACCAGTACCAGATCAATGTGTAGGGGTAATAGATATATACAGGGAGTACCAGATCAATGTGTAGGGGTAATAGATATATACAGGGAGTACCAGATCAATGTGTAGGGGTAATAGATATATACAGGAAGTACCAGTACCAGATCAATGTGTAGGGGTAATAGATATATACAGGGAGTACCAGATCAATGTGTAGGGGTAATAGATATATACAGGAAGTACCAGATCAATGTGTAGGGGTAATAGATATATACAGGGAGTACCAGATCAATGTGTAGGGGTAATATATATATACAGGGAGTACCAGATCAATGTGTAGGGATAATAGATATATACAGGGAGTACCAGATCAATGTGTAGGGGTAATAGATATATACATGGAGTACCAGATCAATGTGTAGGGGTAATAGATATATACAGGGAGTACCAGATCAATGTGTAGGGGTAATAGATATATACAGGGAGTACCAGATCAATGTGTAGGGGTAATAGATATATACAGGGAGTACCAGATCAATGTGTAGGGGTAATAGATATATACAGGGAGTACCAGTACCAGATCAATGTGTAGGGGTAATAGATATATACAGGAAGTACCAGATCAATGTGTAGGGGTAATAGATATATACAGGAAGTACCAGATCAATGTGTAGGGGTAATAGATATATACAGGAAGTACCAGTACCAGATCAATGTGTAGGGGTAATAGATATATACAGGAAGTACCAGATCAATGTGTAGGGGAAATAGATATATACAGGAAGTACCAGTACCAGATCAATGTGTAGGGGTAATAGATATATACAGGGAGTACCAGATCAATGTGTAGGGGTAATAGATATATACAGGAAGTACCAGATCAATGTGTAGGGGTAATAGATATATACAGGGAGTACCAGTACCAGATCAATGTGTAGGGATAATAGATATATACAGGGAGTACCAGATCAATGTGTAGGGGTAATAGATATATACAGGGAGTACCAGATCAATGTGTAGGGGTAATAGATATATACAGGGAGTACCAGTACCAGATCAATGTGTAATATAATAGATATATACAGGGAGAACCAGATCAATGTGTAGGGGTAATAGATATATACAGGGAGTACCAGATCAATGTGTAATATAATAGATATATACAGGGAGTACCAGATCAATGTGTAGGGGTAATAGATATATACAGGGAGTACCAGATCAATGTGTAGGGGTAATAGATATATACAGGGAGTACCAGATCAATGTGTAGGGGTAATAGATATATACAGGGAGTACCAGATCAATGTGTAGGGGTAATAGATATATACAGGGAGTACCAGATCAATGTGTAGGGGTAATAGATATATACAGGGAGTACCAGATCAATGTGTAGGGGTAATAGATATATACAGGAAGTACCAGATCAATGTGTAGGGGTAATAGATATATACAGGAAGTACCAGATCAATGTGTAGGGGTAATAGATATATACAGGGAGTACCAGATATATGTGTAGGGGTAATAGATATATACAGGGAGAACCAGTACCAGGTGTCTGACTCTGTGACCATGGATGACCCAGCATTCCCCTGTACACAGCCTTACAGCCAGGTGGTCTGACTCTGTGACCGTGGATGACCCAGCATTCCCCTGTACACAGCCTTACAGCCAGGTGGTCTGACTCTGTGACCGTGGATGACCCAGCTTTCCCCTGTACACAGCCTTACAGCCAGGTGGTCTGACTCTGTGACCGTGGATGACCCAGCGTTCCCCTGTACACAGCCTTACAGCCAGGTGGTCTGACTCTGTGACCGTGGATGACCCAGCATTCCCCTGTACACAGCCTTACAGCCAGGTGGTCTGACTCTGTGACCGTGGATGACCCAGCGTTCCCCTGTACACAGCCTTACAGCCAGGTGGTCTGACTCTGTGACCGTGGATGACCCAGCATTCCCCTGTACACAGCCTTACTGCCAGGTGGTCTGACTCTGTGACCGTGGATGACCCAGCATTCCCCTGTACACAGCCTTACTGCCAGGTGGTCTGACTCTGTGACCGTGGATGACCCAGCATTCCCCTGTACACAGCCTTACAGCCAGGTGGTCTGACTCTGTGACCGTGGATGACCCAGCATTCCCCTGTACACAGCCTTACAGCCAGGTGGTCTGACTCTGTGACCGTGGATGACCCAGCGTTCCCCTGTACACAGCCTTACAGCCAGGTGGTCTGACTCTGTGACCGTGGATGACCCAGCGTTCCCCTTTACACAGCCTTACAGCCAGGTGTCTGACTGTGACCGTGGATGACCCAGCGTTCCCCTGTACACAGCCTTACAGCCAGGTGGTCTGACTCTGTGACCGTGGATGACCCAGCATTCCCCTGTACACAGCCTTACAGCCAGGTGGTGTGACTCTGTGGTCACACTCCTCCCCATCACTTACCTGGCTGCGTTGTTTCACTTTTAGGGATACTAATCCATTTATGCCCTTGATGATTTAAAGAGACCTCATAAACTGCGGGACCGTGGTCCCCAAGAACCTGCGTTGGCTTGGCTGTTATTTAGGTGGACTGGGCCGTGGCGTCCAGGGCTGAGGGGTGGTGTTAGCACCGTTGGAATATAGACCATAAACCACTTCTAACCCCAGTTAAATATAACACAGAAATCATGTCAAAAAGGCAGAAAAATAAGGGGTGTTTTAGATCACGGCCAAAGGATCTGTGAAGTCCATCAATGCTGTGAGGAGAGAGGGACGGGGTAATAGGGGGTGATGATGATGATGATGATGATGATGCGTTTCACAGGGTGAACCTTGTTCTCCTCTGTCCTCCATCGGTCCACCTCTTTCACACTAGAGCTACACTATATATATATAAAAGTATGTCGACACCCCTTCAAATTAGTGGATTCGGCTATTTCAGCCACACCCGCCCGTTGCTGACAGGTGTATAAAATCAAGCACACAGCCATGCAATCTCCATAGACAAACATTGGCAGTAGAATGGGCCTTACTGAAGAGCTCAGTGATTTTCAACATGGTACCGTTATAGGATGCCACCTTTCCCACAAGTTAGTTCGTAACATTCCTGCCCTGCTACAGCTGCCCCGGTCAACTGTAAGTGCTGTTATTGTGAAGTAGAAACATCTAGGAGCAACAGCGGCTCAGCCACAAAGTGGTAGGCCACACAATCTCACATAACGGGACCCCGAGTGCTGAAGCGTGTAGCGCTAAAACAATCATCTGTCCTCGATTGCAACAATCACTACCGAGTTCCAAACTGCCACTGGAAGAAACATCAGCACGACAACTGTTCTTTCGGGAGCTTCATGAAATGGGTTTCCATGGCCGAGCAGCTGCACACAAGCCTAAGATCACCATGCGCAATGCCAAGCGTTGGCTGGAGTGGTGTAAAGCTCGCCGCCATTGGACTCTGGAGCAGTGGAAACGCGTTCTCTGGAGTGATGAATCACGCTTCACCATCTGGCAGTCCGACAGACGAATCTGGGTTTGGCAGATGCCAGGAGAACGCTACCTGCCCCAATGCATAGTGCCAACTGTAAAGTTTGGTGGAGGAGGAATAATGGTCTGGGGCTGTTTTTCATGGTTCGGGCCCCTTAGTTCCAGCGAAGGGAAATCTTAATGCTACAGCATACAATGACATTCTAGATGATTCTGTGTTTCCAACTTTGTGGCAAGAGTTTGGGAAAGGCCCTTTCCTGTTTCAGCATGACAATGCCCCCGTGCACAAAGCGAGGTCCATACACAAATGGTTTATAGAAGAACTTGACTGGCCTGCACAGAGCCCTGACCTCAACCCCATCGAACACCTTTGGGATGAATTGGAGGGCCGACTGCATTACACCAGGCCTAATCGCCCCGAACATCAGTGCCTGACCTCACTAATGCTCTTGTGGCTGAATGGAAGCAAGTCCCCGCAGCAATGTTCCAACATCTAGTGGAAAGCCTTCCCAGAAGAGTGGAGGCTGTTATAGCAGCAATGTTCCAACATCTAGTGGAAAGCCTTCACAGAAGAGTGGAGGCTGTTATAGCAGCAATGTTCCAACATCTAGTGGAAAGCCTTCACAGAAGAGTGGGGGCTGTTATAGCAGCAATGTTCCAACATCTAGTGGAAAGCCTTCACAGAAGAGTGGAGGCTGTTATAGCAGCAATGTTCCAACATCTAGTGGAAAGCCTTCCCAGAAGAGTGGAGGCTGTTATAGCAGCAATGTTCCAACATCTAGTGGAAAGCCTTCCCAGAAGAGTGGAGGCTGTTATAGCAGCAATGTTCCAACATCTAGTGGAAAGCCTTCCCAGAAGAGTGGAGGCTGTTATAGCAGCAATGTTCCAACATCTAGTGGAAAGCCTTCCCAGAAGAGTGGAGGCTGTTCTAACATCAATGTTCCAACATCTAGTGGAAAGCCTTCCCAGAAGAGTGGAGGCTGTTATAGTAGCAATGTTCCATCATCTAGTGGAAAGCCTTCCCAGAAGAGTGGAGGCTGTTATAGCAGCAATGTTCCAACATCTAGTGGAAAGCCTTCCCAGAAGAGTGGAGGCTGTTATAGCAGCAATGTTCCAACATCTAGTGGAAAGCCTTCCCAGAAGAGTGGAGGCTGTTATAGCAGCAATGTTCCAACATCTAGTGGAAAGCCTTCCCAGAAGAGTGGAGGCTGTTCTAACATCAATGTTCCAACATCTAGTGGAAAGCCTTCCCAGAAGAGTGGAGGCTGTTATAGTAGCAATGTTCCATCATCTAGTGGAAAGCCTTCCCAGAAGAGTGGAGGCTGTTATAGCAGCAATGTTCCAACATCTGGTGGAAAGCCTTCCCAGAAGAGTGGAGGCTGTTATAGCAGCAATGTTCCAACATCTAGTGGAAAGCCTTCCCAGAAGAGTGGAGGCTGTTATAGCAGCAATGTTCCAACATCTAGTGGAAAGCCTTCCCAGAAGAGTGGAGGCTGTTATAGCAGCAAAAGGGGGGAAACCAACTCCATATTAATGCCCATTTTTGGAATAAAATGTTCAACGAGCAGGTGTCCACATACTTTTGGTCATGTAGCTTACTTCCCAGCAGTCTAACGCAGCGATGCTTCTCCTATTAGAACCATGTCCCAACCGTCTTAAAAAGACTCCTCTGCTCATCGGCCTTCCATAGATATACAGTGGGGAGAACAAGTATTTGATACACTGCCAATTTTGCAGGTTTTCCTACTTACAAAGCATGTAGAGGTCTGTAATTTTTATCATAGGTACACTTCAACTGTGAGAGGCGGAATCTTAAACAAAAATCCAGAAAATCACATTGTATGATTTTTAAGTAATTAATTTGCATTTTATTGCATGACATAAGTATTTGATACATCCGAAAAGCAGAACTTAATATTTGGTACAGAAGCCTTTGTTTGCAATTACAGAGATCATACGTTTCCTGTAGTTCTTGACCAGGTTTGCACACACTGCAGCAGGGATTTTGGCCCACTCCTCCCTACAGATCTTCTCCAGATCCTTCAGGTTTCGGGGCTGTCGCTGGGCAATACGGACTTTCAGCTCCCTCCAAAGATTTTCTATTGGGTTCAGGTCTGGAGACTGGCTAGGCCACTCCAGGACCTTGAGATGCTTCTTACGGAGCCACTCCTTAGTTGCCCTGGCTGTGTGTTTCGGGTTGTTGTCATGCTGGAAGACCCAGCCACGACCCATCTTCAATGCTTTTACTGAGGGAAGGAGGTTGTTGGCCAAGATCTCGCGATACATGGCCCCATCCATCCTCCCCTCAATACGGTGCAGTCGTCCTGTCCCCTTTGCAGAAAAGCATCCCCAAAGAATGATGTTTCCACCTCCAGGCTTCACGGTTGGGATGGTGTTCTTGGGGTTGTACTCATCCTTCTTCTTCCTCCAAACACGGCGAGTGGAGTTTAGACCAAAAAGCTCTATTTTTGTCTCATCAGACCACATGACCTTCTCCCATTCCTCCTCTGGATCATCCAGATGGTCATTGGCAATTTTCAGACGGGCCTGGACATGCGCTGGCTTGAGCAGGGGGACCTTGCGTGCACTGCAGGATTTTAATCTATGACGGCGTAGTGTGTTACTAATGGTTTACTTTGAGAGTGTGGTCCCAGCTCTCTTCAGGTCATTGACCAGGTCCTGCCGTGTAGTTCTGGGCTGATCCCTCACCTTCCTCATGATCATTGATGCCCCACGAGGTGAGATCTTGCATGGAGCCCCAGACCGGGGGTGATTGACCGTCATCTTGAACTTCTTCCATTTTCTAATAATTGAGCCAACAGTTGTTGCCTTCTCACCAAGCTGCTTGCCTATTGTCCTGTAGCCCATCCCAGCCTTGTGCAGGTCTACAATTTTATCCCTGATGTCCTTACACAGCTCTCTGGTCTTGGCCATTGTGGAGAGGTTGGAGTCTGTTTGATTGAGTGTGTGGACAGGTGTCTTTTATACAGGTAACGAGTTCAAACAGGTGCAGTTAATACAGGTAATGAGTGGAGAACAGGAGGGCTTCTTAAAGAAAAACGAACAGGTCTGTGAGAGCCGGAATTCTTACTGGTTGGTAGGTGATCAAATACTTATGTCATGCAATAAAATGCAAATTAATTACTTAAAAATCATACAATGTGATTTTCTGGATTTTTGTTTTAGATTCCGTCTCTCACAGTTGAAGTGTACCTATGATAAAAATTACAGACCTCTACATGTTTTGTAAGTAGGAAAACCTGCAAAATTGGCAGTGTATCAAATACTTGTTCTCCCCACTGTATATATATATATATAGATATAGATATAGATCTGAGAGACCATAGCTTAAATGGTTGAAGCCTTTCCAGTGAGAAATGATGAGTCTGAATGCTTGGGCTAATGAGTCATTCAAGGGTTTTTCTTTATTTTTACTAAACTCATCAAAAAAAAAAGAAATGTCCTCTCATTGTCAACTGCGTTTATTTTCAGCAAACTTAACATGTGTAAATATTTGTATGAACATAACAAGATTCAACAACTGAGACATAAACTGAACAAGTTCCACAGACATGTGACTAACAGAAATTGAATAATGTGTCCCTGAACAAAGGGGGAGTCAAAATCAAAAGTAACAGTCAGTATCTGGTGTGGCCACCAGCTGCATTAAGTACTGCAGTGCATCTCCTCCTCATGGACTGCACCAGATATGCCAGTTCTTGCTGTGAGATGTTACCCTACTCTTCCACCAAGGCACCTGCAAGTTCCCGGACATTTCTGGGGGGAATGGCCCTAGAGCTCACCCTTCGATCCAACAGGTCCCAGACGTGCTCAATGGGATTGAGGTCCTGGCTCTTCGCTGGCCATGGCAGAACTCTGACATTCCTTTCTTGCAGGAAATCACGCACAGAACGAGCAGTATGGCTGGTGGCATTGTCATGCTGGAGGGTCATGTCAGGATGAGCGTTCAGGAAGGGTACCACATGAGGGAGGAGGATGTCTTCCCTGTAACGCACATCGTTGAGATTGCCTGCAATATGACAACAAGCTCAGTCCGATGATGCTGTGACACACGGCCCCAGACCATAACGGACCCTCCACCTCCAAATCGATCCCAGAGTACAGGCCTCGGTGTAACACTCATTCCTTCCACGATAAACGCGAATCCAACCATCACCCCTGGTGAGACAAAACCGCGACTCGTCAGAGAAGAGCACTTTTTGCCAGTTCTGTCTGGTCCAGCGACGGTAGGTTTGTGCCCATAGGCGACGTTGTTGCTGGTGATGTCTGGTGAGGACCTGCCTTACAACAGGCCTACAAGCCCTTAGTCCAGCCTCTCTCAGCCTATTGCGAACAGTCTGAGCACTGATGGAGGGATTGTGCGTTCCTGGTGTAACTCGGGCAGTTGTTGTTGCCATCCTGTACCGGTGTGATGTTCAGATGTACCGATCCTGTGCAGGTGTTGTTACACGTGGTCTGCCACTGCGAGGACGATCAGCTGTCTGTCCTGTCTCCCTGTAGCGCTGTCTTAGGGGTCTCACAGTACGAACATTGCAATTTATTGCCCTGGCCACATCTGCAGTCCTCATGCCTCCTTGCAGCATGCCTAAGGCACGTTCACGCAGATGAGCAGGGGCCCTGGGCATCTTTCTTCTGGTGTTTTTCAGAATCAGTAGAAAGGCCTCTTTAGTGTCCTAAGTTTTCATAACTGTGACCTTAATTGCCTACCGTCTGTAAGCTGTTAGTGTCTTAACGACCGTTACACAGGTGCATGTTCATTAATTGTTGATGGTTCATTGAACAAACATGGGAAACAGTGTTTAAACCCTTTACAATGAAGATCTGTGAAGTTATTTGGATTTTTACGAATTATCTTTGAAAGACAGGGTCCTGAAAAAGGGACGTTTCTTTTTTTGCTGAGTTTATTTTCTACATTGTAGAATAATAGTGAAAACATCAAAACTATGAAATAACACATATGGAATCATGTAGTAACCAAAAAAGTGCTTAATTACCACCTGTTAATTGACATGCATTCCAGGTGACTACCTCATGAAGCTGGTTGAGAGAATGCCAAGAGAGTGCAAAGCTGTCATCAAGGCAAAGGGTGGCTACTTTGAAGAATCTCAAATATAAAATATATTTTGATTTGTTTAACACTTTTTTGGTTACTACATGATTCCATATGTGTTATTTCATAGTTTTGATGTTTTCACTATTATTCTGCAATGTAGAAACTAGTAAAAATAAAGAAAAACCCTGGAATGAGTAGGTGTTCTAAAACTTTTGACCGGTAGTGTACACCACACGAGGGTCGATCCCATTCAGCATGACAATGTTTCACAACATTTAATATCCTTTGCATTGTTCAACGATCGTGAGTATGAACTCTGGACCTTAGTTCAGAAACAAAACATTTCAAGGAAGGAAATCCCCCAAGTGAAGTTGGTGTTGTAATGCTCATAGTATGCAATCACATCACCGTTAGGTTAGCACTTCCAAGCCATGGGGAAAAAGATATCCCCATCAAGATATCCCCAAGGAGCCATGAGGAAAACTGTCACCAAGATATCCCCAACGAGCCATGGGGGAAACTGTCACCAAGATATCCTCAACGAGCCATGAGGAAAACTGTCACCAAGATATCACCAACGAGCAATGAGGAAAACTGTCACCAAGATATCACCAACGAGCCATGGGGAAAACTGTCACCAAGATATCCCCAACGAGCCATGGGGGAAACTGTCACCAAGATATCCTCAACGAGCCATGAGGAAAACTGTCACCAAGATATCACCAACGAGCAATGAGGAAAACTGTCACCAAGATATCCCCAACGAGCAATGAGGAAAACTGTCACCAAGATATCACCAACGAGCAATGAGGAAAACTGTCACCAAGATATCACCAACGAGCCATGGGGAAAACTGTCACCAAGATATCCCCAAGGAGCCATGGGGAAAACTGTCACCAAGATATCCCCAACGAGCCATGGGGAAAACTGTCACCAAGATATCCCCAACGAGCCATGGGGAAAACTGTCACCAAGATATCCCCAAGGAGCCATGGGGAAAACTGTCACCAAGATATCCCCAACGAGCCATGGGGAAAACTGTCACCAAGATATCCCCAACGAGCCATGGGGGAAACTGTCACCAAGATATCCCCAACGAGCCATGGGGAAAACTGTCACCAAGATATCCCCAAGGAGCCATGGGGAAAACTGTCACCCAGATATCCCCAACGAGCCATGGGGGAAACTGTCACCAAGATATCCCCAACGAGCCATGGGGGAAACTGTCACCAAGATATCCCCAAGGAGCCATGGGGAAAACTGTCACCAAGGTATCCCCAACGAGCCATGGGGAAAACTGTCACCAAGATATCCCCAACGAGCCATGGGGAAAACTGTCACCAAGATATCCCCAACGAGCCATGGGGGAAACTGTCACCAAGATATCCCCAACGAGCCATGGGGGAAACTGTCACCCAGATATCCCCAACGAGCCATGAGGAAAACTGTCACCAAGATATCCCCAACGAGCCATGGGGGAAACTGTCACCCAGATATCCCCAACGAGCCATGAGGAAAACTGTCACCAAGATATCCCCAACGAGCCATGGGGGAAACTGTCACCCAGATATCCCCAACGAGCCATGAGGAAAACTGTCACCAAGATATCCCCAACGAGCCATGGGGGAAACTGTCACCCAGATATCCCCAACGAGCCATGAGGAAAACTGTCACCAAGATATCCCCAACGAGCCATGGGGGAAACTGTCACCCAGATATCCCCAACGAGCCATGAGGAAAACTGTCACCAAGATATCCCCAACGAGCCATGGGGGAAACTGTCACCCAGGTATCCCCAAGGAGCCATGGGGAAAACTGTCACCCAGGTATCCCCAAGGAGCCATGGGGAAAACTGTCACCCAGGTATCCCCAAGGAGTTAAAGTGGTAAACAGATGATGGGGGATTAAATGTGGTTTCTCTTCATGTAGTTGAGATGATGGTTCCGTGGTGCTTACTGTTTTCTGGAACACACACAAACACACACACACACACACACACACACACACACACACACACACACACACACACACACACACACACACACACACACACACACACACACACACACACACACACACACACACACACACACACACACACACACACACACACACACACACACACACACACACACACACACACACACACAGGTTTATCAGATCACATAAAGTAAACAGTCCCAGTGGGTGTTTAGGATAAATGTAATTTGCTGCCATGCTGTTTCCCTGACTCCCATCTAGTACTCCGGCTGTTGTACGGTCCTTTTGCCAAATCAACTGAAACCATGTAGAAATCTAATGAAAAACACGGCCCTGGCAACAAGTACACATAGCAGCGGTTGTCTAAAGAATGAAAGCCCTTTAATGTGGTGATTGTCTGGTTTTAGTTTCCACTCTAAAGAGACCCTGCGTTTCCGCTACATTCATCTGTCTCTCCTTCCATTTGTTTGTTATCAGAGTTGCTGTTTTAGGTATTTTATTTTATTTTCACTCAAAACCTTCTGTTATGAACTCCTCCTCACCTCTCTACCTGGAATACACACACACGCGCACACACACACACACACACACACACACACACACACACACACACACACACACACACACACACACACACACACACACACACACACACACACACACACACACACACACACACACACACACACACACACACACACACACACACACACACACACACACACACACACACACGCGCGCGCACACACAGAAACACACACACACACACACACACACACACACACACACACACACACACACACACACACACACACACACACACACACACACACACACACACACACACACACACACACACACACACACACACACACACACACACACGCGCGCGCACACACAGAAACACACACACACACACACACACACACACACACACACACACACACACACACACACACACACACACACACACACACACACACACACACACACACACACACACACACACACACACACACACACACACACACACCTCTGTAACTCAAGTGGCTGCTGCAGGGAGGTTTCATGGCTGTTCAGCCAGACAGGGTGAAAGCGCTGTACAGACATCAGACCTGTCAAACCAATGGTCCTGAATGGAGGGGAATGAGATCTTATGTAAATGTAGCAGACTATGGAACCTGGGGGAACCTGGGAGCACCTGGGGGAACTTGGGAGCACCTGGGGGAACTTGGGAGCACCTGGGGGAACTTGGGAGCACCTGGGGGCACTTGGGAGCACCTGGGGGAACTTGGGAGCACCTGGGGGCACTTGGGAGCACCTGGGGGAACTTGGGAGCACCTGGGAGCACCTGGGGGAACCTGGGGGCACCTGGGAGCACCTGGGAGCACCTGGGGGAACTTGGGAGCACCTGGGGGAACTTGGGAGCACCTGGGAGCACCTGGGGGAACCTGGGAGCACCTGGGGGCACTTGGGAGCACCTGGGGGAACTTGGGAGCACCTGGGAGCACCTGGGGGAACCTGGGAGCACCTGGGGGAACTTGGGAGCACCTGGGGGAACCTAGGGGCACCTGGGAGCACCTGGGGGAACCTGGGAGCACCTGGGGGCACCTGGGGGAACCTGGGAGCACCTGGGGGAACCTGGGAGCACTTGGGGGAATCTGGGGGAGGTGGACTAGCTCATAGTGTACAGCTGCAGTAAGCTGTCTCTCTACAGGAACCTAGTCTGACACTGCTGCTACTGGGTAGGGCTAGCTACCTCCTCTGAGTCTCTGCTGCTGGGTAGGCCTAGCTACCTCCTCTGAGTCTCTGCTGCTGGGTAGGCCTAGCTACCTCCTCTGAGTCTCTGCTGCTGGGTAGGGCTAGCTACCTCCTCTGAGTCTCTGCTGCTGGGTAGGCCTAGCTACCTCCTCTGAGTCTCTGCTGCTGGGTAGGGCTAGCTACCTCCTCTGAGTCTCTGCTGCTGGGTAGGCCTAGCTACCTCCTCTGAGTCTCTGCTGTTGGGTAGGCCTAGCTACCTCATCTGAGTCTCTGCTGCTGGGTATGGCTAGCTACCTCTGAGTCTTTGCTGCTGGGTAGGCCTAGCTACCTCCTCTGAGTCTCTGCTGCTGGGTAGGGCTAGCTACCTCTGAGTTTCTGCTGCTGGGTAGGGCTAGCTACCTCCTCTGAGTCTCTGCTGCTGGGTAGGGCTAGCTACTTCCTCTGAGTCTCTGCTGCTGGGTAGGGCTAGCTACCTCCTCTGAGTCTCTGCTGCTGGGTAGGCCTAGCTACCTCTGAGTCTCTGCTGCTGGGTAGGCCTAGCTACCTCCTCTGAGTCTCTGCTGCTGGGTAGGGCTAGCTACTTCCTCTGTGTCTCTGCTGCTGGGTAGGGCTAGCTACCTCCTCTGAGTCTCTGCTGCTGGGTAGGGCTAGCTACCTCCTCTGAGTCTCTGCTGCTGGGTAGGGCTAGCTACCTCCTCTGAGTCTCTGCTGCTGGGTAGGGCTAGCTACCTCTGAGTCTCTGCTGCTGGGTAGGCCTAGCTACCTCCTCTGAGTCTCTGCTGCTGGGTAGGGCTAGCTACCTCTGAGTCTCTGCTGCTGGGTAGGGCTAGCTACCTCCTCTGAGTCTCTGCTGCTCGGTAGGGCTAGTTACCTCCTCTGAGTCTCTGCTGCTGGGTAGGGCTAGCTACCTCCTCTGAGTCTCTGCTGCTGGGTAGGCCTAGCTACCTCTGAGTCTCTGCTGCTGGGTAGGCCTAGCTACCTCCTCTGAGTCTCTGCTGCTGGGTAGGGCTAGCTACCTCCTCTGAGTCTCTGCTGCTGGGTAGGGCTAGCTACCTCCTCTGAGTCTCTGCTGCTGGGTAGGGCTAGCTACTTCTGAGTCTCTGCTGCTGGGTAGGCCTAGCTACCTCTGAGTCTTTGCTGCTGGGTAGGCCTAGCTACCTCCTCTGAGTCTCTGCTGCTGGGTAGGGCTAGCTACCTCTGAGTTTCTGCTGCTGGGTAGGGCTAGCTACCTCCTCTGAGTCTCTGCTGCTGGGTAGGGCTAGCTACCTCCTCTGAGTCTATGCTGCTGGGTAGAGCTAGCTACCTCTGAGTCTCTGCTGCTGGGTAGGGCTAGCTACCTCGGAGTCTCTGCTGCTGGGTAGGGCTAGCTACCTCCTCTGAGTCTCTGCTGCTGGGTAGGACTAGCTACCTCCTCTGAGTCTCTGCTGCTGGGTAGGGCTAGCTACCTCCTCTGAGTTTCTGCTGCTGGGTAGGGCTAGCTACCTCTGAGTCTCTGCTGCTGGGTAGGCCTAGTTACCTCCTCTGAGTCTCTGCTGCTGGGTAGGGCTATCTACCTCCTCTGAGTCTCTGCTGCTGGGTAGGGCTAGCTACCTCTGAGTCTCTGCTGCTGTGCTGTGGGCACTTCCTAATCTGGGTATAATCCCTCAGGGAGATATTATATATAGAGAGAGAGAGCTGGAGAGAGAGTGATAGAGCGAGAGAGAAGGAGAGAGAGAGGGAGAGAGAGAGAAAGTACAGGGGCTAAGAGAGGTGTTGTTACTCATAATGCTAGCTATGCCTCTGGCTGTATATAACTGGTATATAATACAGAGGAACAGGGAAGCTCTGGCTGTATATAACTGGTATGTAATACAGAGGAACAGGGAAGCTCTGGCTGTATATAACTGGTATGTAATACAGAGGAACAGGGAAGCTCTGGCTGTATATAACTGGTATGTAATACAGAGGAACAGGGAAGCTCTGGCTGTATATAACTGGTATGTAATACAGAGGAACAGGGAAGCTCTGGCTGTATATAACTGGTATGTAATACAGAGGAACAGGGAAGCTCTGGCTGTATATAACTGGTATATAATACAGAGGATCAGGGAAGCTCTGGCTGTATATAATTGGTATGTAATACAGAGGATCAGGAAAGCTCTGGCTGTATATAACTGGTATGTAATACAGAGGAACAGGGAAGCTCTGGCTGTATATAACTGGTATGTAATACAGAGGAACAGGGAAGCTCTGGCTGTATATAACTGGTATGTAATACAGAGGATCAGGGAAGCTCTGGCTGTATATAACTGGTATGTAATACAGAGGAACAGGGAAGCTCTGGCTGTATATAACTGGTATGTAATACAGAGGAACAGGGAAGCTCTGGCTGTATATAACTGGTATGTAATACAGAGGAACAGGGAAGCTCTGGCTGTATATAACTGGTATATAATACAGAGGATCAGGGAAGCTCTGGCTGTATATAATTGGTATGTAATACAGAGGAACAGGAAAGCTCTGGCTGTATATAACTGGTATGTAATACAGAGGAACAGGGAAGCTCTGGCTGTATATAACTGGTATGTAATACAGAGGAACAGGGAAGCTCTGGCTGTATATAACTGGTATATAATACAGAGGATCAGGGAAGCTCTGGCTGTATATAATTGGTATGTAATACAGAGGAACAGGAAAGCTCTGGCTGTATATAACTGGTATGTAATACAGAGGAACAGGGAAGCTCTGGCTGTATATAACTGGTATGTAATACAGAGGAACAGGGAAGCTCTGGCTGTATATAACTGGTATGTAATACAGAGGAACAGGGAAGCTCTGGCTGTATATAACTGGTATGTAATACAGAGGAACAGGGAAGCTCTGGCTGTATATAACTGGTATGTAATACAGAGGAACAGGGAAGCTCTGGCTGTATATAACTGGTATATAATACAGAGGAACAGGGAAGCTCTGGCTGTATATAACTGGTATATAATACAGAGGAACAGGGAAGCTTGGACTGACCTGACAGTGTGTTCAACAGTGTGTTCCGTTGATGGAGTTGAACCGGACCGGTCCCGTTTAACAAAAACCATCGAGTCCCTTAGCCGTCATAACATGATGTCACCAGTCACTAGTGATAGAGCAGTGGAACTCACGTTGTGTTTGTACAATGTCAGAAAAACCATATTAGATATGAGATCGCCTTTTTCTACTTGACCCACCTATGCACAGGAGTGTACACACACACACTCACACAGACACACACACACAGACACACACACACACACACACACACACACACACACACACACACACACACACACACACACACACACACACACACACACACACACACACACACACACACACACACACACACACACACACACACACACACACACACACACACACACACACACACACACACACACACACACCGTGCTGCTAGGTTTGATCATATTCACCACTCTTGTCCAATGGACAGGGACGTAGAGAGCAGCTCTGGTGTTTTCCCCTGGATGGGGCCGTGGGGTATCACTCCAGAGCTGAGCTCCAGTTACACAGGAACACATCGTGGAGTACACTGCGTATGTATTGCTGCTAGCTGCAGGCCCTTCTGGCCCGTCCTCAGAGTCTGCTGGCAAGCCACTAGACTGTTTCTGCTACACTTATTTTAATACACGTATTACATGACTTTCCTCTCTCAAGGTTTCTGAAGGGAGGAAATAGCAGATTGAATGTAAACAAGATTAGCTTCCCTTCTCCCTCCCTCGCTCTCTCTCTCTCTCTCTCTCTCTCTCTCTCTCTCTCTCTCTCTCTCTCTCTCTCTCTCTCTCTCTCTCTCTCTCCCCTCTCTCTCCCTCTCCCCCTCTCTCTTCCCTTCTCTCTCCCCCTCTCTCTTCCCTTCTCTCTTCCCCTCTCTCTCCCTCTCCCCCTCTCTCTTCCCCTCTCTCCCTCTCTCCCCCCCCTCTCTCCCCCTCTCTCTCGTCTCGCGGTGCGGTGAGACCAGCTGCTGCTCCACGCTCCATAATAAATCTCCTGGCCTTATTGTACCAACACAGCGCTGCTGCCCTGAGCGGGACGGAGCTGGAGACGGGAACTGGTGCTAGAATGAGATCTCTGACTGACTGACTGGTGGAGACGGGAACTGGTGGTAGAATGAGATCTCTGACTGACTGACTGCTGGTGGAGACGGGAACTGGTGGTAGAATGAGATCTCTGACTGACTGACTGGTGGAGACGGGAACTGGTGCTAGAATGAGATCTCTGACTGACTGACTGACTGGTGGAGACGGGAACTGGTGCTAGAATGAGATCTCTGACTGACTGACTGACTGGTGGAGACGGGAACTGGTGCTAGAATGAGATCTCTGACTGACTGACTGACTGGTGGAGACGGGAACTGGTGCTAGAATGAGATCTCTGACTGACTGACTGGGCCTGACAAGAGCCCTCTGTCTAAGGACCTCTATATGAAGATGTAGATTATATGATTATATAGATGGACCTATACATTAAGATGTAGATTATATAGATGGACCTATATATTAAGATGTAGATTATATAGATGGACCTATATATTAAGATGTAGATTATATAGATGGACCTATATATTAAGATGTAGATTATATAGATGGACCTATATATTAAGATGTAGATTATATAGATGGACCTATATATTAAGATGTAGATTATATGGATGGACCTATATATTAAGCTCTAGATTATACGTGACATCTCTCTCCTCTCCTCTCCTCTCCTCTCCTCTCCTCTCCTCTCCTCTCCTCTCCTCTCCTCTCCTCTCCTCTCCTCTCCTCTCCTCTCCTCTCCTCTTCTCTTCTCTTCTCTTCTCTTCTCTTCTCTTCTCTTCCTTTCTCTTCTCTTCTCTTCTCTTCTCCTCTCCTCTCCTCTCCTCTCCTCTCCTCTCCTCTCCTCTCCTCTCTTCTCTTCTCTTCTCTTCTCTTCTCTTCTCTTCTCTTCTCTTCTCTTCTCCTCTCCTCTCCTCTCCTCTCCTCTCCTCTCCTCTCCTCTCCTCTCCTCTCCTCTTCTCTTCTCTTCTCTTCTCTTCTCTTCTCTTCTCTTCTCCTCTCCTCTCCTCTCCTCTCCAGCCATCTACAACTAAATATAGAAGTTTTGTTGCTCTTTCAGAATATTTCCCACCTGCCAAAATACACAGGACCTGCTTCCTTAACCTCGACCAGTGATCTGTGTATTTGGAGTGGAAGAGGATAGCAGGACAGTGAGAGGGAAGGGGGAGCTCTGTAGATCTGTTCTACACGCTGGCTGGCTCAGGGCTGGCTCAGGGCTGGTTGGCTCAGGCCTGGCCTGGTTCAGGGCTGGCTGGCTGGCTCAGGGCTGGCTGGCTCAGGGCTGGCTGAGGGCTGGCTAGCTCAGGGCTTGCCTTGTTCATGGCTGGCTGGCCCAGGGCTGGCTGGCTCAGGGCTGGCTGGCTCATGGCTGGCTGGCTCAGGGCTGGCTCAGGGCTGGCCTGGCTGAGGGCTGGCTGGCTCAGGGCTGGCCTGGTTCAGGGCTGGCTGGCTCAGGGCTGGCCTGGCTCAGGGCTGGCCTGGCTCAGGGCTGGCTGGCTCAGGACTGGCCTGGTTCAGGGCTGGCCTGTCTCAGGGCTGGCCTGGCTCAGGGCTGGCCTGGCTCAGGGCTGGCCTGGCTCAGGTTTGGCCTTGGTCAGGGCTGGCCTGGCTCAGGGGTGGCTGGCTCAGGGCTGGCCTGGCTCAGGGGTGGCTGGCTCAGGGCTGGCCTGGCTTAGGGCTGGCCTGGCTCAGGTCTGGCCTGGCTCAGGGCTGGCTATCTCAGGGCTGGCCTGGCTCAGGGCTGGCTCAGGGCTGGCCTGGCTCAGGGCTGGCTGGCTCAAGGCTGGCTGGCTCAGGCCTGGCTCAGGGCTGGCCTGGCTCTGGGCTGGCCTGGCTCAGGGCTGGCCTGGCTCAGGTTTGGCCTTGGTCAGGGCTGGCCTGGCTCAGGGCTGGCTCAGGGCTGGCCTGGCTCAGGGCTGGCCTGGCTCAGGGCTGGCTGGTTCAGGGCTGGCTGGCTCAGGGCTGGCTGGCTCAGGGCTGGCTCAGGGCCGGCTCAGGGCTCATAATCACATTGTCTACTCTAGTTGTGTTTTGGGAGCTGTATTGAAGCTGTGAACCCACAGCAGGGGTCTCCTCTCTCCACGACCACGTTGATGGCATGCTGCTGGATCATTATTCAGATTGCAGCTATTGATAGCTGGAGTCTATCCCCAACGGTAGGTCAGTAATCATCATCATTACTTTCTGTCACATCATCCTGCTGTACAGAGTAAAGGCCTGGCCTGTAATGATGATAGCAGAGGACACTGTTCTGTAAAGCCCTGTTTTAATGATAGCAGAGGACACTGTTCTGTAAAGTCCTGCATGTAGACAATGATAGCAGAGGACACTGATCTGTAATGATAGCAGAGGACACTGTTCTGTAAAGCCCTGTATTGATGATAGCAGAGGACACTGTTCTGTAAAGTCCTGTATTGATGATAGCAGAGGACACTGTTCTGTAAAGCCCTGTATTGATGATAGCAGAGGACACTGTTCTGTAAAGCCCTGTATTGATGATAGCAGAGGACACTGGTCTGTAAAGTCCTGTATTGATGATAGCAGAGGACACTGGTCTGTAAAGCCCTGTATTGATGATAGCAGAGGACACTGTTCTGTAAAGTCCTGTATTGATGATAGCAGAGGACACTGTTCTGTAAAGCCCTGTTGTAATGATAGCAGAGGACACTGTTCTGTAAAGCCCTGTTTTAATGATAGCAGAGGACACTGTTCTGTAAAGCCCTGTATTGATGATAGCAGAGGACACTGTTCTGTAAAGCCCTGTATTGATGATAGCAGAGGACACTGATCTGTAAAGCCCTGTATTGATGATAGCAGAGGACACTGATCTGTAAAGCCCTGTATTGATGATAGCAGAGGACACTGTTCTGTAAAGCCCTGTATTGATGATAGCAGAGGACACTGTTCTGTAAAGCCCTGTATTGATGATAGCAGAGGACACTGTTCTGTAAAGCCCTGTATTGACAATGATAGCAGAGGACACTGTTCTGTAAAGTCCTGCATGTAGACAATGATAGCAGAGGACACTGTTCTGTAAAGCCCTGTATTGATGATAGCAGAGGACACTGTTCTGTAAAGCCCTGTATTGATGATAGCAGAGGACACTGTTCTGTAAAGTCCTGCATGTAGACAATGATAGCAGAGGACACTGTTCTGTAAAGTCCTGTATTGACAATGATAGCAGAGGACACTGTTCTGTAAAGTCCTGCATGTAGACAATGATAGCAGAGGACACTGATCTGTAATGATAGCAGAGGACACTGATCTGTACTACTCTGCTATACCCTGTCGTCTGTCACCCCCCCCCCCCCCCCTCTCTCCCTCTGTCCCCTCATCGCCATGGTATCCATGTGGGTGTCCCAGTGGGAATTCAAGTAGCGGTCTGGGTTGTCCCTCCCTGCTCCCGTTTAGAGGGGATTCATTGCAGCCTAATTGGGAAAACATGGTGGAAAACATTGACTCTGCTATTTCTAAACAAGGTCTCAATTAACTGGTAATAAGGCCCATTCAGACAGGACAGGACAGGACAGGACAGGTCCACTAGAGGAGGAAAGACCCAGCCAGACAGGACAGGACAGGACAGGACAGGACAGGTCCACTAGAGGAGGAAATGCCCATTCAGCCAGACAGGACAAGACAGGACAGGACAGGACAGGTCCACTAGAGGAGGAAAGGCCCATTCAGCTAGACAGGACAGGACAGGACAGGACAGGACAAACAGACAGATCCACTAGAGGAAGAAAGGCCCAGCCAGCCAGACAGGACAGGACAGGACAGGTCCACTAGAGGAGGAAAGGCCCATTCAGCTAGACAGGACAGGACAGGACAGGACAGGACGGGACAGACAGACTGATCCACTAGAGGAAGAAAGGCCCAGCCAGCCAGACAGGACAGGACAGGACAGGACAGGACAAACAGACAGATCCACTAGAGGAGGAAAGACCCATTCAGCTAGACAGGACAGGACAGGACAGACAGATCCACTAGAGGAGAAAAGGCCCAGCCAGCCAGACAGGACAGGACAGGACAGGACAGACAGATCCACTAGAGGAGAAAAGGCCCAGCCAGCCAGACAGGACAGGACAGGACAGGACAGATCCACTAGAGGAGGAAAGGCCCAGCCAGACAGGACAGGACAGGACAGGACAGATCCACTAGAGGAGGAAAGGCCCATTCAGCCAGACAGGACAGGACAGGACAGGACAGGACAGGACAGATCCACTAGAGGAGGAAAGGCCCAGCCAGACAGGACAGGACAGGACAGGACAGATCCACTAGAGGAGGAAAGGCCCAGACAGACAGGACAGGACAGGACAGGACAGATCCACTAGAGGAGGAAAGGCCCAGACAGGACAGGACAGGACAGGACAGGACAGATCCACTAGAGGAGGAAAGGCCCAGCCAGACAGGACAGGACAGGACAAACAGACTGATCCACTAGAGGAGGAAAGGCCCAGACAGACAGACAGGACAGGACAGGACAGGACAGAAGAGTACTAGAAGAGAGGAGTGGAGAGGAAGAGAGGAGAGGAGAAAGGGGGAGGAAGAGCGGAGAGGAGAGAGGAAGAGAGGAGAAGGGAGGAGGAAGAGAGGAGCGGAGAGGAAGAGAGGAGAGGAGAAAGGGGGAGGAAGAGCGGAGAGGAGAGAGGAAGAGAGGAGAAGGGTGGAGGAAGAGAGGAGCGGAGAGGAAGAGAGGAGAGGAGAAAGGGGGAGGAAGAGCGGAGAGGAGAGAGGAAGAGAGGAGAAGGGAGGAGGAAGAGAGGAGCGGAGAGGAAGAGAGGAGAGGAGAAAGGGGGAGGAAGAGCGGAGAGGAGAGAGGAAGAGAGGAGAAGGGAGGAGGAAGAGAGGAGCGGAGAGGAAGAGAGGAGAGGAGAAAGGGGGAGGAAGAGAGGAGAGAGGAAGAGAGGAGACGGGAGGAGGAAGAGAGGAGCGGAGAGGAAGAGAGGAGAGGAGAAAGGGGGAGGAAGAGCGGAGAGGAGAGAGGAAGAGAGGAGAAGGGAGGAGGAAGAGAGGAGCGGAGAGGAAGAGAGGAGAGGAGAAGGGAGGAGGAAGAGCGGAGAGGAGAGGAGAAAGGAGGAGAGGGGTGGAGGAAGAGAGGAGATGCTGTGTAGTTTTTAAGGCCTTTAGTAGTGGAGTCGTGTTATGTGTTTTGGCCTGTAGATTGTACTGGAAACTAGACTAGTCATTAGTTAGCTCAGTATTCAGGTACTATATGAGAACCACAGTGGTTTCTATCAGTGGATTCCACTGTCTAAAGCTGTAGATTCTACTCTTTCAGTCCTGTAAGCAGAGGACTTTTCCAGCAGTAAACTTCAGCAGTCTTCCTGTGGAAAAGACACATTTATTTTCTAGGTCAGTTTGTTATTCGTGTTTTCTAAACATTGAAAAACATTTACTTCAGATGTACCAGGAAGCACTATAACAGTCTAGCAGCAGGAATGCATTTGGTTTCCCCTGTTGTTCAAGTTCTGACTGGAGCAGTGTTGTAGTGTCTCTCTCTAGTACGAGACATCTGACTGGATGTTACGCACGCCTCTGAGAAGAGGGAACGCAACTCCCTGCTACAACTCAACTCTCTGTGAAGTGCAAGAGGTATGGACTGTAGGTGCGAGAAAGGACGACAAAGGCAGAATTTACCGTTTACTAGGATTTATTTTCTTACACGGTAATATGGGGAAAAGGGGCTGGACGGAACCAAAGCAAAGAAAGTAAATATCAAAGTTCCCCCTCTCCTATCTAACCTGCCTACCCACTTAACTTACCTAACTTAGCACCACCTGGTGCCCTAACCAAAATACAGGGGGTGGTCCGCCCAGGTCTTACCTAGTGTGCCTAGACAATGAATATACTACGGGTATATGTATGCCCGCGGGCCTCTTGCCTAAGCACTCCCAAAGTGCCTTCCCCTTCCCCCCTGGGAACAAATGAAACAGAATAATTATTAACAATTTCACAAACACTTTACAACAAAACTGAGTAAACTAACTCAGGCCACTAAAGAAGCTTTGACAAAGCAACAAACACAGAACTCTCTCTAATGATTTCTCCAAAACATTCAATCTCCCTCTAATCTTTCTCCAAAATATTCAATTCTATCAATTCAATTCAAGGGGCTTTATTGGCATGGGAAACATGTGTTAACATTGCCAAAGCAAGTGAGGTAGATAATATACAAAAGTGAAATAAACAATAAAAATTAACAGTAAACATTACACATACAGAAGTTTCAAAACAATAAAGACATTACAAATGTCATATTATATATATACAGTGTTGTAACAATGTACAAATGGTTAAAGCACACAAGTTAAAATAAATAAACATAAATATGGGTTGTATTTACAAACCCCACCTCTTTAAGGAATACCTAGGATAGGATAAAGTAATCCTCCTAACCCCCCCCTCCCCCTTAAAAGAGTTAGATGCACTATTGTAAAGTGGTTGTTCCACTGGATATCATAAGGTGAATGCACCAATTTGTAAGTCGCTCTGGATAAGAGCGTCTGCTAAATGACTTAAATGTAAATGTAAATGTACAATGGTGTTTGTTCTTCACTGGTTGCCCTTTTCTTGTGGCAACAGGTCACAAATCTTGCTGCTGTGATGGCACACTGTGGAATTTCACCCAGTAGATATGGGAGTTTATCAAAATTGGATTTGTTTTCGAATTCTTTGTGGATCTGTGTAATCTGAGGGAAATATGTCTCTCTAATATGGTCATACATTGGGCAGGAGGTTAGGAAGTGCAGCTCAGTTTCCACCTCATTTTGTGGGCAGTGAGCACATAGCCTGTCTTCTCTTGAGAGCCATGTCTGCCTACGGCGGCCTTTCTCAATAGCAAGGCTATGCTCACTGAGTCTGTACATAGTCAAAGCTTTCCTTAAGTTTGGGTCAGTCACAGTGGTCAGGTATTCTGCCACTGTGTACTCTCTGTTTAGGGCCAAATAGCATTCTAGTTTGCTCTGTTGTTTTGTTAATTCTTTCCAATGTGTCAAGTAATTATCTTTTTGTTTTCTCATGATTTGGTTGGGTCTAATTGTGCTGTTGTCCTGGGGCTCTGTGGGGTGTGTTTGTGTTTGTGAACAGAGCCCTAGGACCAGCTTGCTTAGGGGACTCTTCTCCAGGTTCATCTCTCTGTAGGTGATGGCTTTGTTATGGAAGGTTTGGGAATCGCTTCCTTTTAGGTGGTTGTAGAATTTAACGGCTCTTTTCTGGATTTTGATAATTAGTGGGTATCGGCCTAATTCTGCTCTGCATCCATTATTTGGTGTTCTACGTCGTACACGGAGGATGTTTTTGCAGAATTCTGCATGCAGAGTCTCAATTTGGTGTTTGTCCCATTTTGTGAAATCTTGGTTGGTGAGCGGACCCCAGACCTCACAACCATAAAGGGCAATGGGCTCTATGACTGATTCAAGTATTTTTAGCCAGATCCTAATTCGTATGTTGAAATTTATGTTCCTTTTGATGGCATAGAATGCCCTTCTTGCCTTGTCTCTCAGATCGTTCACAGCTCTGTGGAAGCTACCTGTGGTGCTGATGTTTAGGCCGAGGTATGTATAGTTTTTTGTGTGCTCTAGGGCAACGGTGTCTAGATGGAATTTGTGGTCCTGGCGACTGGACCTTTTTTGGAACACCATTATTTTGGTCTTACTGAGATTTACTGTCAGGGCCCAGGTCTGACAGAATCTGTGCAGAAGATCTAGGTGCTGCTGTAGGCCCTCCTTGGTTGGTGACAGAAGCACCAGATCATCAGCAAACAGTAGACATTTGACTTCGGATTCTAGTAGGGTGAGACCGGGTGCTGCAGACTGTTCTAGTGCCCGCGCCAATTCGTTGATATATATGTTGAAGAGGGTGGGGCTTAAGCTGCATCCCTGTCTCACCCCACGACCCTGTGTGAAGAAATTTGTGTGTTTTTTGCCAATTTTAACCGCACACTTGTTGTTTGTGTACATGGATTTTATGATGTCGTATGTTTTTCCCCCAACACCACTTTCCATCAATTTGTATAGCAGACCCTCATGCCAAATTGAGTCGAAGGCTTTTTTGAAATCAACAAAGCATGAGAAGACTTTGCCTTTGTTTTGGTTTGTTTGGTTGTCAATTAGGGTGTGTAGGGTGAATACATGGTCTGTTGTACGGTAATTTGGTAAAAAGCCAATTTGACATTTGCTCAGTACATTGTTTTCATTGAGGAAATGTACGAGTCTGCTGTTAATGATAATGCAGAGTATTTTCCCAAGGTTACTGTTGACGCATATTCCACGGTAGTTATTGGGGTCAAATTTGTCTCCACTTTTGTGGATTGGGATGATCAGTCCTTGGTTCCAAATATTGGGGAAGATGCCAGAGCTAAGGACGATGTTAAAGAGTTTTAATATAGCCAATTGGAATTTGTTGTCTGTATATTTGATCATTTCATTAAGGATACCATCAACACCACAGGCCTTTTTGGGTTGGAGGGTTTTTATTTTGTCCTGTAACTCATTCAAGGTAATTGGAGAATCCAGTGGGTTCTGGTAGTCTTTAATAGTTGATTCTAGGATTTGTATTTGATCATTTATATGTTTTTGCTCTTTATTCTTTGTTATAGAGCCAAAAAGATTGGAGAAGTGGTTTACCCATACATCTCCATTTTGGATAGATAATTCTTCGTGTTGTTGTTTGTTTAGTGTTTTCCAATTTTCCCAGAATTGGTTAGAGTCTATGGATTCTTCAATTACATTGAGCTGATTTCTGACGTGCTGTTCCTTCTTTTTCCGTAGTGTATTTCTGTATTGTTTTAGTGATTCACCATAGTGAAGGCGTAGACTCAGGTTTTCCGGGTCTCTATGTTTTTGGTTGGACAGGTTTCTCAATTTATTTCTTAGATTTTTGCATTCTTTATCAAACCATTTGTCATTGTTGTTCATTTTCTTCGGTTTTCTATCTCTGATCTCCAAATCTCTACTCTCTCCTTCCTGAGCAGAACACTGGCTTTTATCTTCAGGTGGCAATGGTGATTAGAGTCAGCTGCTTCTTGACGAGGGGGCGGGGTCAGCTCCAATCATCAATTAGCCTGGGGTCGACCAATCAGCTGGTTGGGGAGTACTTCAGGAAGCCATCTCCTGAAACACACACACTCAAATACAAAACAGAACACAGAAACTGGAGAACGTAACACTGGACCAGTGTTGTCGTGTCTCTCTCTAGTATGAGACATCTGACTGGAGCAGTATTGTAGTGTCTCTCTCTAGTACGAGACATCTGATTGGACCAGTATTGTAGTGTCTCTCTCTAGTACGAGACATCTGATTGGACCAGTATTGTAGTGTCTCTCTCTAGTACGAGACATCTGATTGGACCAGTATTGTAGTGTCTCTCTCTAGTACGAGACATCTGATTGGACCAGTATTGTAGT
>NC_092089.1:5162060-5164560 GCF_045679555.1 Salvelinus alpinus | reverse complement strand
TAGGGGTTAGAGACAGGAGGAAGGGGTTAGGGGTTAGAGACAGGAGGAAGGAGTTAGGAGTTAGAGACAGGAGGAAGGGGTTAGGGGTTAGAGACAGGAGGAAGGGGTTAGGGGTTAGAGACAGGATGAAGGGGTTAGGGGTTAGAGACAGGAGGAAGGGGTTAGGGGTTAGAGACAGGAGGAAGGAGTTAGGGGTTAGGAGTTAGGGGTTAGAGACAGGAGGAAGGGGTTAGGGGTTAGAGACAGGAGGAAGGGGTTAGGGGTTAGAGACAGGAGGAAGGGGTTAGGGGTTAGAGACAGGAGGAAGGGGTTAGGGGTTAGAGACAGGAGGAAGGGGTTAGAGGTTAGAGACAGGAGGAAGGGGTTAGGGGTTAGGAGTTAGGGGTTAGAGACAGGAGGAAGGGGTTAGGGGTTAGAGACAGGAGGAAGGGGTTAGGGGTTAGAGACAGGAGGAAGGGGTTAGGGGTTAGAGACAGGAGGAAGGGGTTAGGGGTTAGGAGTTAGGGGTTAGAGACAGGAAGAAGGGGTTAGGGGTTAGAGACAGGAGGAATGGGTTAGGAGTTAGGGGTTAGAGACAGGAGGAAGGGGTTAGGGGTTAGAGACAGAAGGAAAGGGTTAGGAGTTAGAGACAGGAGGAAGGGGTTAGGGGTTAGAGACAGGAGGAAGGGGTTAGGGGTTAGAGACAGGAGGAAGGGGTTAGGGGTTAGAGACAGGAGGAAGGGGTTAGGAGTTAGAGATAGGAGGAAGGGGTTAGGGGTTAGAGACAGGAGGAAGGGGTTAGGGGTTAGAGACAGGAGGAAGGGGTTAGGGGTTAGAGACAGGAGGAAGGGGTTAGGGGTTAGGAGTTAGGGGTTAGAGACAGGAGGAAGGGGTTAGGGGTTAGAGACAGGAGGAATGGGTTAGGAGTTAGAGACAGGAGGAAGGGGTTAGGGGTTAGAGACAGGAGGAAGGGGTTAGGGGTTAGAGACAGGAGGAAGGGATTAGGGGTTAGAGACAGGAGGAAGGGGTTAGGGGTTAGAGACAGGAGGAAGGGGTTAGGGGTTAGATACAGGAGGAAGGGGTTAGGAGTTAGGGGTTAGAGACAGGAGGAAGGGGTTAGGAGTTAGAGACAGGAGGAAGGGGTTAGGGGTTAGAAAGAGGAGGAAGGGGTTAGGGGTTAGAGACAGGAGGAAGGGGTTAGGGGTCAGAGACAGGAGGAAGGGGTTAGGGGTTAGAGACAGGAGGAAGGGGTTAGGGGTTAGAGACAGGAGGAAGGGGTTAGGGGTTAGAGACAGGAGGAAGGGGTTAGGGGTTAGAGATAGGAGGAAGGGGTTAGGGGTTAGGGGTTAGAGACAGGAGGAAGGGGTTAGGAGTTAGAGACAGGAGGAAGGGGTTAGGGGTTAGAGACAGGAGGAAGGGGTTAGGAGTTAGAGACAGGAGGAAGGGGTTAGGAGTTAGAGACAGGGGGAAGGGGTTAGGAGTTAGGGGTTAGAGACAGGAGGAAGGGGTTAGGAGTTAGAGACAGGAGGAAGGGGTTAGGGGTTAGAGACAGGAGGAAGGGGTTAGGAGTTAGAGACAGGAGGAAGGGGTTAGGGGTTAGAGACAGGAGGAAGGGGTTAGGGGTTAGAGACAGGAGGAAGGGGTTAGGGGTTAGAGACAGGAGGAAGGGGTTAGTAGTTAGAGACAGGAGGAAGGGGTTAGGGGTTAGAGACAGGAGGAAGGGGTTAGGGGTTAGAGACAGGAGGAAGGGGTTAGGGGTTAGGGGTTAGAGACAGGAGGAAGGGGTTAGGAGTTAGAGACAGGAGGAAGGGGTTAGGGGTTAGGGGTTAGAGACAGGAGGAAGGGGTTAGGAGTTAGAGACAGGAGGAAGGGGTTAGGGGTTAGAGACAGGAGGAAGGGGTTAGGAGTTAGAGACAGGAGGAAGGGGTTAGGGGTTAGAGACAGGAGGAAGGGGTTAGGGGTTAGAGACAGGAGGAAGGGGTTAGGGGTTAGGGGTTAGAGACAGGAGGAAGGGGTTAGGAGCTAGAGACAGGAGGAAGGGGTTAGGGGTTAGAGACAGGAGGAAGGGGTCAGGAGTTAGAGACAAGAGGAAGGGGTTAGGGGTTAGAGACAGGAGGAAGGGGTTAGGGGTTAGAGACAGGATGAAGGGGTTAGGGGTTAGGGGTTAGAGACAGGAGGAAGGGGTTAGGAGTTAGAGACAGGAGGAAGGGGTTAGGGGTTAGGGGTTAGAGACAGGAGGAAGGGGTTAGGAGTTAGAGACAGGAGGAAGGGGTTAGGAGTTAGAGACAGGAGGAAGGGGTTAAGGGTTAGAGACAGGAGGAAGGGGTTAGGGGTTAGAGACAGGAGGAAGGGGTTAGGAGTTAGAGACAGGAGGAAGGGGTTAGGGGTTAGAGACAGGAGGAAGGGGTTAGGGGTTAGAGACAGGAGGAAGGGGTTAGGGGTTATAGACAGGAGGAAGGGGTTAGGGGTTAGAGACAGGAGGAAGGGGTTAGGGGTTAGAGACAGGAGGAATGTGTTAGGA
>NC_092089.1:5044588-5161960 GCF_045679555.1 Salvelinus alpinus | reverse complement strand
AGAGACAGGAGGAAGGGGTTAGGAGTTAGAGACAGGAGGAAGGGGTTAGGGGTTAGGGGTTAGAGACAGGATGAAGGGGTTAGGAGTTAGAGACAGGAGGAAGGGGTTAGGAGTTAGAGACAGGAGGAAGGGGCTAGGAGATAGGGGTTAGGTGTTAGAGACAGGAGGAAGGGATTAGGAGATAGGGGTTAGGAGTTAGAGACAGGAGGAAGGGGTTAGGGGTTAGAGACAGGAGGAAGGGGTTAGGGGTTAGAGACAGGAGGAAGGGGTTAGGAGTTAGAGACAGGAGGAAGGGGTTAGGAGTTAGAGACAGGAGGAAGGGTCAGGGGTTAGAGACAGGAGGAAGGGGTTAGGGGTTAGAGACAGGAGGAAGGGGTTAGGGGTTAGAGACAGGAGGAAGGGTTAGGGGTTAGAGACAGGAGGAAGGGGTTAGGAGTTAGAGACAGGAGGAAGGGGTTAGGGGTTTGGGGTTAGAGACAGGAGGAAGGGGTTAGGAGTTAGGGGTTAGAGACAGGAGGAAGGGGTTAGGGGTTAGAGACAGGAGGAAGGGGTTAGGAGTTAGGGGTTAGAGACAGGAGGAAGGGGTTAGGAGTTAGAGACAGGAGGAAGGGGTTAGGGGTTTGGGGTTAGAGACAGGAGGAAGGGGTTAGGAGATAGGGGTTAGAGACATGAGGAAGGGGTTAGGAGTTAGGAGTTAGAGACAGGAGGAAGGGGTTAGGGGTTAGAGACAGGAGGAAGGGGTTAGGAGTTAGAGACAGGAGGAAGGGGTTAGGGGGTTAGAGACAGGAGGAAGGGGTTAGGGGTTAGAGACAGGAGGAAGGGGTTAGGGGTTAGAGACAGGAGGAAGGGGTTAGGAGTTAGAGACAGGAGGAAGGGGTTAGGAGTTAGAGACAGGAGGAAGGGGTTAGGAGTTAGAGACAGGAGGAAGGGGTTAGGGGTTAGGGGTTAGAGACAGGAGGAAGGGGTTAGGAGTTAGAGACAGGAGGAAGGGGTTAGGAGTTAGAGACAGGAGGAAGGGGTTAGGAGTTAGAGACAGGAGGAAGGGGTTAGGGGTTAGAGACAGGAGGAAGGGGTTAGGGGTTAGAGACAGGAGGAAGGGGTTAGGGGTTAGAGACAGGAGGAAGGGGTTAGGGGTTAGAGACAGGAGGAAGGGGTTAGGGGTTAGGGGTTAGAGACAGGAGGAAGGGTTAGGGGTTAGGGGTTAGAGACAGGAGGAAGGGGTTAGGGGTTAGAGACAGGAGGAAGGGGTTAGGAGTTAGAGACAGGAGGAAGGGGTTAGGGGTTAGAGACAGGAAGAAGGGGTTAGGGGTTAGAGACAGGAGGAAGGGGTTAGGGGTTAGAGACAGGAGGAAGGGGTTAGGGGTTAGAGACAGGAGGAAGGGGTTAGGGGTTAGAGACAGGAGGAAGGGGTTAGGAGTTAGAGACAGGAGGAAGGAGTTAGGGGTTAGAGACAGGAGGAAGGGGTTAGGAGTTAGAGACAGGAGGAAGGGGTTAGGGGTTAGGGGTTAGAGACAGGAAGAAGTGGTTAGGAGTTAGAGACAGGAGGAAGGGGTTGGGAGTTAGAGACAGGAGGAAGGGGTTAGGAGTTAGAGACAGGAGGAAGGGGTTAGGAGTTAGAGACAGGAGGAAGGGGTTAGGAGTTAGAGACAGGAGGAAGGGGTTAGGAGTTAGAGACAGGAGGAAGGAGTTAGGGGTTAGAGACAGGAGGAAGGGGTTAGGGGTTAGAGACAGGAGGAAGGGGTTAGGGGTTAGAGACAGGAAGAAGTGGTTAGGAGTTAGAGACAGGAGGAAGGGGTTAGGAGTTAGGGGTTAGAGACAGGAAGAAGTGGTTAGGAGTTAGGGGTTAGAGACAGGAGGAAGGGGTTAGGGGTTAGGGGTTAGAGACAGGAGGAAGGGGTTAGGGGTTAGAGACAGGAGGAAGGGGTTAGGAGATAGGGGTTAGAGACATGAGGAAGGGGTTAGGAGTTAGGGGTTAGAGACAGGAAGAAGTGGTTAGGAGTTAGGGGTTAGAGACAGGAGGAAGGGGTTAGGAGTTAGGGGTTAGGAGTTAGAGACAGGAGTTAGGAGTTAGGGGTTAGAGACAGGAGGAAGGGGTTAGGGGTTAGAGACAGGAGGAAGGGATTAGGGGTTAGATACAGGAGGAAGGGGTTAGGGGTTAGGAGTTAGGGGTTAGAGACAGGAGGAAGGGGTTAGGAGTTAGAGACAGGAGGAAGGGGTTAGGGGTTTGGGGTTAGAGACAGGAGGAAGGGGTTAGGAGTTAGAGACAGGAGGAAGGGGTTAGGGGTTAGATACAGGAGGGGGTTAGGGGTTAGAGACAGGAGGAAGGGGTTAGGAGTTAGAGACAGGAGGAAGGGGTTAGGAGTTAGGGGTTAGGGGTTAGAGACAGGAGGAAGGGGTTAGGAGTTAGAGACAGGAGGAAGGGGTTAGGGGTTAGAGACAGGAGGAAGGGGTTAGGAGTTAGAGACAGGAGGAAGGGGTTAGGAGTTAGGAGTTAGGGGTTAGAGACAGGAGGAAGGGGTTAGGAGTTAGAGACAGGAGGAAGGGGTTAGGGGTTAGAGACAGGAGGAAGGGTTAGGGGTTAGAGACAGGAGGAAGGGGTTAGGAGTTAGGGGTTAGGGGTTAGAGACAGGAGGAAGGGGTTAGGAGTTAGAGACAGGAGGAAGGGGTTAGGGGTTAGAGACAGGAGGAAGGGGTTAGGGGTTAGAGACAGGAGGAAGGGGTTATGAGTTAGGGGTTAGAGACAGGAGGAAGGGGTTAGGGGTTAGAGACAGGAGTTAGGAGTTAAGGGTTAGAGACAGGAGGAAGGGGTTAGGGGTTAGAGACAGGAGTTAGGAGTTAGGGGTTAGAGACAGGAGGAAGGGGTTAGGAGTTAGAGACAGGAGGAAGGGGTTAGGAGTTAGAGACAGGAGGAAGGAGTTAGGAGTTAGAGACAGGAGGAAGGGGTTAGGGGTTAGGGGTTAGAGACAGGAGGAAGGGGTTAGGGGTTAGAGACAGGAGGAAGGGGTTAGGGGTTAGAGTCAGGAGGAAGGGGTTAGGGGTTAGAGACAGGAGGAAGGGGTTAGGGGTTAGAGACAGGAGTTAGGAGTTAGGGGTTAGAGACAGGAGGAAGGGGTTAGGGGTTAGAGACAGGAGGAAGGGGTTAGGGGTTAGAGACAGGAGGAAGGGGTTAGGGGTTAGAGACAGGAGGAAGGGGTTAGGGGTTAGAGACAGGAGGAAGGGGTTAGGGGTTAGAGACAGGAGGAAGGGGTTAGGAGTTAGGGGTTAGAGACAGGAGGAAGTGGTTAGGGGTTAGAGACAGGAGGAAGGGGTTAGGGGTTAGAGACAGGAGGAAGGGGTTAGGGGTTAGAGACAGGAGGAAGGGGTTAGGAGTTAGGGGTTAGAGACAGGAGGAAGGGGTTAGGGGTTAGAGACAGGAGGAAGGGGTTAGGAGTTAGGAGTTAGAGACAGGAGGAAGGGGTTAGGGGTTAGAGACAGGAGGAAGGGGTTAGGGGTTAGAGACAGGATGAAGGGGTTAGGGGTTAGGAGTTAGGGGTTAGAGACAGGAGGAAGGGGTTAGGGGTTAGAGACAGGAGGAAGGGGTTAGGAGTTAGGGGTTAGAGACAGGAGGAAGGGGTTAGGTGTTAGAGACAGGAGGAAGGGGTTAGGGGTTAGGAGTTAGGGGTTAGAGACAGGAGGAAGGGGTTAGGGGTTAGAGACAGGAGGAAGGGGTTAGGGGTTAGGAGTTAGAGACAGGAGGAAGGGGTTAGGGGTTAGAGACAGGAGGAAGGGGTTAGGAGTTAGAGACAGGAGGAAGGGGTTAGGGGTTAGGAGTTAGAGACAGGAGGAAGGGGTTAGGGGTTAGAGACAGGAGGAATGGGTTAGGGGTTAGAGACAGGAGGAAGGGGTTAGGAGTTAGAGACAGGAGGAAGGGGTTAGGAGTTAGGAGTTAGGGGTTAGAGACAGGAGGAAGGGGTTAGAGGTTAGAGACAGGAGGAAGGGGTTAGGGGTTAGAGACAGGAGGAAGGGGTTAGGGGTTAGAGACAGGAGGAAGGGGTTAGGGGTTAGGAGTTAGGGGTTAGAGACAGGAGGAAGGGGTTAGGGGTTAGAGACAGGAGGAAGGGGTTAGGAGTTAGGGGTTAGAGACAGGAGGAAGGGGTTAGGAGTTAGAGACAGGAGGAAGGGGTTAGGAGGTAGAGACAGGAGGAAGGGGTTAGGGGTTAGGAGTTAGGGGTTAGAGACAGGAGGAAGGGGTTAGGGGTTAGAGACAGGAGGAAGGGGTTAGGGGTTAGGGGTTAGAGACAGGAGGAAGGAGTTAGGAGTTAGAGACAGGAGGAAGGGGTTAGGAGTTAGAGACAGGAGGAAGGGGTTTGGAGTTAGAGACAGGAGGAAGGGGTTAGGAGTTAGGGGTTAGAGACAGGAGGAAGGGGTTAGGGGTTAGAGACAGGAGGAAGGGGTTAGGGGTTAGAGACAGGAGGAAGGGGTTAGGAGTTAGAGACAGGAGGAAGGGGTTAGGAGTTAGGGGTTAGAGACAGAAGGAAGGGGTTAGGAGTTAGAGACAGGAGGAAGGGGTTAGGAGTTAGAGACAGGAGGAAGGAGTTAGGAGTTAGAGACAGGAGGAAGGGGTTAGGGGTTAGGGGTTAGAGACAGGAGGAAGGGGTTAGGGGTTAGAGACAGGAGGAAGGGGTTAGGGGTTAGAGTCAGGAGGAAGGGGTTAGGGGTTAGAGACAGGAGGAAGGGGTTAGGGGTTAGAGACAGGAGTTAGGAGTTAGGGGTTAGAGACAGGAGGAAGGGGTTAGGGGTTAGAGACAGGAGGAAGGGGTTAGGGGTTAGAGACAGGAGGAAGGGGTTAGGGGTTAGAGACAGGAGGAAGGGGTTAGGGGTTAGAGACAGGAGGAAGGGGTTAGGGGTTAGAGACAGGAGGAAGGGGTTAGGAGTTAGGGGTTAGAGACAGGAGGAAGTGGTTAGGGGTTAGAGACAGGAGGAAGGGGTTAGGGGTTAGAGACAGGAGGAAGGGGTTAGGGGTTAGAGACAGGAGGAAGGGGTTAGGAGTTAGGGGTTAGAGACAGGAGGAAGGGGTTAGGGGTTAGAGACAGGAGGAAGGGGTTAGGAGTTAGGAGTTAGAGACAGGAGGAAGGGGTTAGGGGTTAGAGACAGGAGGAAGGGGTTAGGGGTTAGAGACAGGATGAAGGGGTTAGGGGTTAGGAGTTAGGGGTTAGAGACAGGAGGAAGGGGTTAGGGGTTAGAGACAGGAGGAAGGGGTTAGGAGTTAGGGGTTAGAGACAGGAGGAAGGGGTTAGGAGTTAGAGACAGGAGGAAGGGGTTAGGGGTTAGGAGTTAGGGGTTAGAGACAGGAGGAAGGGGTTAGGGGTTAGAGACAGGAGGAAGGGGTTAGGGGTTAGGAGTTAGAGACAGGAGGAAGGGGTTAGGGGTTAGAGACAGGAGGAAGGGGTTAGGAGTTAGAGACAGGAGGAAGGGGTTAGGGGTTAGGAGTTAGAGACAGGAGGAAGGGGTTAGGGGTTAGAGACAGGAGGAATGGGTTAGGGGTTAGAGACAGGAGGAAGGGGTTAGGAGTTAGAGACAGGAGGAAGGGGTTAGGAGTTAGGAGTTAGGGGTTAGAGACAGGAGGAAGGGGTTAGAGGTTAGAGACAGGAGGAAGGGGTTAGGGGTTAGAGACAGGAGGAAGGGGTTAGGGGTTAGAGACAGGAGGAAGGGGTTAGGAGTTAGGGGTTAGAGACAGGAGGAAGGGGTTAGGAGTTAGAGACAGGAGGAAGGGGTTAGGAGTTAGAGACAGGAGGAAGGGGTTAGGGGTTAGGAGTTAGGGGTTAGAGACAGGAGGAAGGGGTTAGGGGTTAGAGACAGGAGGAAGGGGTTAGGGGTTAGGGGTTAGAGACAGGAGGAAGGAGTTAGGAGTTAGAGACAGGAGGAAGGGGTTAGGAGTTAGAGACAGGAGGAAGGGGTTTGGAGTTAGAGACAGGAGGAAGGGGTTAGGAGTTAGGGGTTAGAGACAGGAGGAAGGGGTTAGGGGTTAGAGACAGGAGGAAGGGGTTAGGGGTTAGAGACAGGAGGAAGGGGTTAGGAGTTAGAGACAGGAGGAAGGGGTTAGGAGTTAGGGGTTAGAGACAGGAGGAAGGGGTTAGGAGTTAGAGACAGGAGGAAGGGGTTAGGGGTTAGGAGTTAGGGGTTAGAGACAGGAGGAAGGGGTTAGGAGTTAGGGGTTAGAGACAGGAGGATGGGGTTACGGGTTAGAGACAGGAGGAAGGGTTAGGGGTTAGAGACAGGAGGAAGGGGTTAGGGGTTAGAGACAGGAGGAAGGGGTTAGGAGTTAGAGACAGGAGGAAGGGGTTAGGAGTTAGGGGTTAGAGACAGGAGGAAGGGGTTAGGGGTTAGAGACAGGAGGAAGGGGTTAGGAGTTAGGGGTTAGAGACAGGAGGATGGGGTTAGGGGTTAGAGACAGGAGGAAGGGGTTAGGACTTAGAGACAGGAGGAAGGGGTTAGGAGTTAGAGACAGGAGGAAGGGGTTAGGGGTTAGAGACAGGAGGAAGGGGTTAGGAGTTAGAGACAGGAGGAAGGGTTAGGAGTTAGAGACAGGAGGAAGGGGTTAGGGGTTAGAGACAGGAGGAAGGGGTTAGGGGTTAGAGACAGGAGGAAGGGGTTAGGAGTTAGAGACAGGAGGAAGGGGTTAGGGGTTAGAGACAGGAGGAAGGGGTTAGGAGTTAGAGACAGGAGGAAGGGTTAGGAGTTAGAGACAGGAGGAAGGGGCTAGGGGTTAGAGACAGGAGGAAGGGGTTAGGGGTTAGAGACAGGAGGAAGGGGTTAGGAGTTAGAGACAGGAGGAAGGGGTTAGGAGTTAGAGACAGGAGGAAGGGGTTAGGGGTTAGAGACAGGAGGAAGGGGTTAGGGGTTAGAGACAGGAGGAAGGGGTTAGGGGTTAGAGACAGGAGGAAGGGGTTAGGGGTTAGAGACAGGAGGAAGGGGTTAGGAGTTAGAGACAGGAGGAAGGGGTTAGGGGTTAGAGACAGGAGGAAGGCGTTAGGAGTTAGAGACAGGAGGAAGGGGTTAGGAGTTAGAGACAGGAGGAAGGGGTTAGGAGTTAGAGACAGGAGGAAGGGGTTAGGGGTTAGAGACAGGAGGAAGGGGTTAGGGGTTAGAGACAGGAGGAAGGAGTTAGGAGTTAGAGACAGGAGGAAGGAGTTAGGAGTTAGAGACAGCAGGAAGGGGTTAGGGGTTAGAGACAGGAGGAAGGGGTTAGGAGTTAGAGACAGGAGGAAGGGGTTAGGGGTTTGGGGTTAGAGACAGGAGGAAGGGGTTAGGGGTTAGAGACAGGAGGGGGTTAGGGGTTAGAGACAGGAGGAAGGGGTTAGGAGTTAGAGACAGGAGGAAGGGGTTAGGAGTTAGGGGTTAGGGGTTAGAGACAGGAGGAAGGGGTTAGGAGTTAGAGACAGGAGGAAGGGGTTAGGGGTTAGAGACAGGAGGAAGGGTTAGGGGTTAGAGACAGGAGGAAGGGGTTAGGAGTTAGGGGTTAGGGGTTAGAGACAGGAGGAAGGGGTTAGGAGTTAGAGACAGGAGGAAGGGGTTAGGGGTTAGAGACAGGAGGAAGGGGTTAGGGGTTAGAGACAGGAGGAAGGGGTTATGAGTTAGGGGTTAGAGACAGGAGGAAGGGGTTAGGGGTTAGAGACAGGAGTTAGGAGTTAAGGGTTAGAGAAAGGAGGAAGGGGTTAGGGGTTAGAGACAGGAGTTAGGAGTTAGGGGTTAGAGACAGGAGGAAGGGGTTAGGAGTTAGAGACAGGAGGAAGGGGTTAGGAGTTAGAGACAGGAGGAAGGAGTTAGGAGTTAGAGACAGGAGGAAGGGGTTAGGGGTTAGGGGTTAGAGACAGGAGGAAGGGGTTAGGGGTTAGAGACAGGAGGAAGGGGTTAGGGGTTAGAGTCAGGAGGAAGGGGTTATGGGTTAGAGACAGGAGGAAGGGGTTAGGGGTTAGAGACAGGAGTTAGGAGTTAGGGGTTAGAGACAGGAGGAAGGGGTTAGGGGTTAGAGACAGGAGGAAGGGGTTAGGGGTTAGAGACAGGAGGAAGGGGTTAGGGGTTAGAGACAGGAGGAAGGGGTTAGGGGTTAGAGACAGGAGGAAGGGGTTAGGGGTTAGAGACAGGAGGAAGGGGTTAGGAGTTAGGGGTTAGAGACAGGAGGAAGGGGTTAGGGGTTAGAGACAGGAGGAAGGGGTTAGGGGTTAGAGACAGGAGGAAGGGGTTTAGGGGTTAGAGACAGGAGGAAGGGGTTAGGAGTTAGGGGTTAGAGACAGGAGGAAGGGGTTAGGGGTTAGAGACAGGAGGAAGGGGTTAGGAGTTAGGAGTTAGAGACAGGAGGAAGGGGTTAGGAGTTAGGAGTTAGGGGTTAGAGACAGGAGGAAGGGGTTAGGAGTTAGAGACAGGAGGAAGGGGTTAGGGGTTAGAGACAGGAGGAAGGGTTAGGGGTTAGAGACAGGAGGAAGGGGTTAGGAGTTAGGGGTTAGGGGTTAGAGACAGGAGGAAGGGGTTAGGAGTTAGAGACAGGAGGAAGGGGTTAGGGGTTAGAGACAGGAGTTAGGAGTTAAGGGTGAGAGAAAGGAGGAAGGGGTTAGGGGTTAGAGACAGGAGTTAGGAGTTAGGGGTTAGAGACAGGAGGAAGGGGTTAGGAGTTAGAGACAGGAGGAAGGGGTTAGGAGTTAGAGACAGGAGGAAGGAGTTAGGAGTTAGAGACAGGAGGAAGGGGTTAGGGGTTAGGGGTTAGAGACAGGAGGAAGGGGTTAGGGGTTAGAGACAGGAGGAAGGGGTTAGGGGTTAGAGTCAGGAGGAAGGGGTTAGGGGTTAGAGACAGGAGGAAGGGGTTAGGGGTTAGAGACAGGAGTTAGGAGTTAGGGGTTAGAGACAGGAGGAAGGGGTTAGGGGTTAGAGACAGGAGGAAGGGGTTAGGGGTTAGAGACAGGAGGAAGGGGTTAGGGGTTAGAGACAGGAGGAAGGGGTTAGGGGTTAGAGACAGGAGGAAGGGGTTAGGGGTTAGAGACAGGAGGAAGGGGTTAGGAGTTAGGGGTTAGAGACAGGAGGAAGGGGTTAGGGGTTAGAGACAGGAGGAAGGGGTTAGGCGTTAGAGACAGGAGGAAGGGGTTTAGGGGTTAGAGACAGGAGGAAGGGGTTAGGAGTTAGGGGTTAGAGACAGGAGGAAGGGGTTAGGGGTTAGAGACAGGAGGAAGGGGTTAGGAGTTAGGAGTTAGAGACAGGAGGAAGGGGTTAGGAGTTAGGAGTTAGGGGTTAGAGACAGGAGGAAGGGGTTAGGAGTTAGAGACAGGAGGAAGGGGTTAGGGGTTAGAGACAGGAGGAAGGGTTAGGGGTTAGAGACAGGAGGAAGGGGTTAGGAGTTAGGGGTTAGGGGTTAGAGACAGGAGGAAGGGGTTAGGAGTTAGAGACAGGAGGAAGGGGTTAGGGGTTAGAGACAGGAGGAAGGGGTTAGGGGTTAGAGACAGGAGGAAGGGGTTATGAGTTAGGGGTTAGAGACAGGAGGAAGGGGTTAGGGGTTAGAGACAGGAGTTAGGAGTTAAGGGTTAGAGAAAGGAGGAAGGGGTTAGGGGTTAGAGACAGGAGTTAGGAGTTAGGGGTTAGAGACAGGAGGAAGGGGTTAGGAGTTAGAGACAGGAGGAAGGGGTTAGGAGTTAGAGACAGGAGGAAGGAGTTAGGAGTTAGAGACAGGAGGAAGGGGTTAGGGGTTAGGGGTTAGAGACAGGAGGAAGGGGTTAGGGGTTAGAGACAGGAGGAAGGGGTTAGGGGTTAGAGTCAGGAGGAAGGGGTTAGGGGTTAGAGACAGGAGGAAGGGGTTAGGGGTTAGAGACAGGAGTTAGGAGTTAGGGGTTAGAGACAGGAGGAAGGGGTTAGGGGTTAGAGACAGGAGGAAGGGGTTAGGGGTTAGAGACAGGAGGAAGGGGTTAGGGGTTAGAGACAGGAGGAAGGGGTTAGGGGTTAGAGACAGGAGGAAGGGGTTAGGGGTTAGAGACAGGAGGAAGGGTTAGGGGTTAGAGACAGGAGGAAGGGGTTAGGAGTTAGGGGTTAGGGGTTAGAGACAGGAGGAAGGGGTTAGGAGTTAGAGACAGGAGGAAGGGGTTAGGGGTTAGAGACAGGAGTTAGGAGTTAAGGGTTAGAGAAAGGAGGAAGGGGTTAGGGGTTAGAGACAGGAGTTAGGAGTTAGGGGTTAGAGACAGGAGGAAGGGGTTAGGAGTTAGAGACAGGAGGAAGGGGTTAGGGGTTAGAGACAGGAGGAAGGAGTTAGGAGTTAGAGACAGGAGGAAGGGGTTAGGGGTTAGGGGTTAGAGACAGGAAGAAGGGGTTAGGGGTTAGAGACAGGAGGAAGGGGTTAGGGGTTAGAGTCAGGAGGAAGGGGTTAGGGGTTAGAGACAGGAGGAAGGGGTTAGGGGTTAGAGACAGGAGTTAGGAGTTAGGGGTTAGAGACAGGAGGAAGGGGTTAGGGGTTAGAGACAGGAGGAAGGGGTTAGGGGTTAGAGACAGGAGGAAGGGGTTAGGGGTTAGAGACAGGAGGAAGGGGTTAGGGGTTAGAGACAGGAGGAAGGGGTTAGGGGTTAGAGACAGGAGGAAGGGGTTAGGAGTTAGGGGTTAGAGACAGGAGGAAGGGGTTAGGGGTTAGAGACAGGAGGAAGGGGTTAGGGGTTAGAGACAGGAGGAAGGGGTTTAGGGGTTAGAGACAGGAGGAAGGGGTTAGGAGTTAGGGGTTAGAGACAGGAGGAAGGGGTTAGGGGTTAGAGACAGGAGGAAGGGGTTAGGAGTTAGGAGTTAGAGACAGGAGGAAGGGGTTAGGAGTTAGGAGTTAGGGGTTAGAGACAGGAGGAAGGGGTTAGGAGTTAGAGACAGGAGGAAGGGGTTAGGGGTTAGAGACAGGAGGAAGGGTTAGGGGTTAGAGACAGGAGGAAGGGGTTAGGAGTTAGGGGTTAGGGGTTAGAGACAGGAGGAAGGGGTTAGGAGTTAGAGACAGGAGGAAGGGGTTAGGGGTTAGAGACAGGAGGAAGGGGTTAGGGGTTAGAGACAGGAGGAAGGGGTTATGAGTTAGGGGTTAGAGACAGGAGGAAGGGGTTAGGGGTTAGAGACAGGAGTTAGGAGTTAAGGGTTAGAGAAAGGAGGAAGGGGTTAGGGGTTAGAGACAGGAGTTAGGAGTTAGGGGTTAGAGACAGGAGGAAGGGGTTAGGAGTTAGAGACAGGAGGAAGGGGTTAGGAGTTAGAGACAGGAGGAAGGAGTTAGGAGTTAGAGACAGGAGGAAGGGGTTAGGGGTTAGGGGTTAGAGACAGGAGGAAGGGGTTAGGGGTTAGAGACAGGAGGAAGGGGTTAGGGGTTAGAGTCAGGAGGAAGGGGTTAGGGGTTAGAGACAGGAGGAAGGGGTTAGGGGTTAGAGACAGGAGTTAGGAGTTAGGGGTTAGAGACAGGAGGAAGGGGTTAGGGGTTAGAGACAGGAGGAAGGGGTTAGGGGTTAGAGACAGGAGGAAGGGGTTAGGGGTTAGAGACAGGAGGAAGGGGTTAGGGGTTAGAGACAGGAGGAAGGGGTTAGGGGTTAGAGACAGGAGGAAGGGGTTAGGAGTTAGGGGTTAGAGACAGGAGGAAGGGGTTAGGGGTTAGAGACAGGAGGAAGGGGTTAGGGGTTAGAGACAGGAGGAAGGGGTTAGGAGTTAGGGGTTAGAGACAGGAGGAAGGGGTTAGGGGTTAGAGACAGGAGGAAGGGGTTAGGAGTTAGGAGTTAGAGCCAGGAGGAAGGGGTTAGGGGTTAGAGACAGGAGGAAGGGGTTAGGGGTTAGAGACAGGATGGAGGGGTTAGGGGTTAGGAGTTAGGGGTTAGAGACAGGAGGAAGGGGTTAGGGGTTAGAGACAGGAGGAAGGGGTTAGGAGTTAGGGGTTAGAGACAGGAGGAAGGGGTTAGGAGTTAGAGACAGGAGGAAGGGGTTAGGAGTTAGAGACAGGAGGAAGGGGTTAGGGGTTAGGAGTTAGGGGTTAGAGACAGGAGGAAGGGGTTAGGGGTTAGAGACAGGAGGAAGGGGTTAGGGGTTAGGAGTTAGAGACAGGAGGAAGGGGTTAGGGGTTAGAGACAGGAGGAAGGGGTTAGGGGTTAGGAGTTAGAGACAGGAGGAAGGGGTTAGGGGTTAGGAGTTAGAGACAGGAGGAAGGGGTTAGGGGTTAGAGACAGGAGGAATGGGTTAGGGGTTAGAGACAGGAGGAAGGGGTTAGGAGTTAGAGACAGGAGGAAGGGTTTAGGAGTTAGGAGTTAGGGGTTAGAGACAGGAGGAAGGGGTTAGAGGTTAGAGACAGGAGGAAGGGGTTAGGGGTTAGAGACAGGAGGAAGGGGTTAGGGGTTAGAGACAGGAGGAAGGGGTTAGGGGTTAGGAGTTAGGGGTTAGAGACAGGAGGAAGGGGTTAGGGGTTAGAGACAGGAGGAAGGGGTTAGGGGTTAGAGACAGGAGGAAGGGGTTAGGAGTTAGAGACAGGAGGAAGGGGTTAGGAGTTAGAGACAGGAGTTAGGAGTTAAGGGTTAGAGAAAGGAGGAAGGGGTTAGGGGTTAGAGACAGGAGTTAGGAGTTAGGGGTTAGAGACAGGAGGAAGGGGTTAGGAGTTAGAGACAGGAGGAAGGGGTTAGGAGTTAGAGACAGGAGGAAGGAGTTAGGAGTTAGAGACAGGAGGAAGGGGTTAGGGGTTAGGGGTTAGAGACAGGAGGAAGGGGTTAGGGGTTAGAGACAGGAGGAAGGGGTTAGGGGTTAGAGTCAGGAGGAAGGGGTTAGGGGTTAGAGACAGGAGGAAGGGGTTAGGGGTTAGAGACAGGAGTTAGGAGTTAGGGGTTAGAGACAGGAGGAAGGGGTTAGGGGTTAGAGACAGGAGGAAGGGGTTAGGGGTTAGAGACAGGAGGAAGGGGTTAGGGGTTAGAGACAGGAGGAAGGGGTTAGGGGTTAGAGACAGGAGGAAGGGGTTAGGAGTTAGGGGTTAGAGACAGGAGGAAGGGGTTAGGGGTTAGAGACAGGAGGAAGGGGTTAGGGGTTAGATTCAGGAGGAAAGGGTTAGGGGTTAGAGACAGGAGGAAGGGGTTAGGAGTTAGGGGTTAGAGACAGGAGGAAGGGGTTAGGGGTTAGAGACAGGAGGAAGGGGTTAGGAGTTAGGAGTTAGAGACAGGAGGAAGGGGTTAGGGGTTAGAGACAGGAGGAAGGGGTTAGGGGTTAGAGACAGGATGAAGGGGTTAGGGGTTAGGAGTTAGGGGTTAGAGACAGGAGGAAGGGGTTAGGGGTTAGAGACAGGAGGAAGGGGTTAGGAGTTAGGGGTTAGAGACAGGAGGAAGGGGTTAGGAGTTAGAGACAGGAGGAAGGGGTTAGGAGTTAGAGACAGGAGGAAGGGGTTAGGGGTTAGGAGTTAGGGGTTAGAGACAGGAGGAAGGGGTTAGGGGTTAGAGACAGGAGGAAGGGGTTAGGGGTTAGGAGTTAGAATCAGGAGGAAGGGGTTAGGGGTTAGAGACAGGAGGAAGGGGTTAGGGGTTAGGAGTTAGAGACAGGAGGAAGGGGTTAGGGGTTAGGAGTTAGAGACAGGAGGAAGGGGTTAGGGGTTAGAGACAGGAGGAATGGGTTAGGGGTTAGAGACAGGAGGAAGGGGTTAGGAGTTAGAGACAGGAGGAAGGGGTTAGGAGTTAGGAGTTAGGGGTTAGAGACAGGAGGAAGGGGTTAGAGGTTCGAGACAGGAGGAAGGGGTTAGGGGTTAGAGACAGGAGGAAGGGGTTAGGGGTTAGAGACAGGAGGAAGGGGTTAGGGGTTAGGAGTTAGGGGTTAGAGACAGGAGGAAGGGGTTAGGGGTTAGAGACAGGAGGAAGGGGTTAGGGGTTAGAGACAGGAGGAAGGGGTTAGGAGTTAGAGACAGGAGGAAGGGGTTAGGAGTTAGAGACAGGAGGAAGGGGTTAGGGGTTAGGAGTTAGGGGTTAGAGACAGGAGGAAGGGCGTTAGGGGTTAGAGACAGGAGGAAGGGGTTAGGGGTTAGGGGTTAGATACAGGAGGAAGGGGTTAGGAGTTAGAGACAGGAGGAAGGGGTTAGGAGTTAGGGGTTAGGGGTTAGAGACAGGAGGAAGGGGTTAGGGGTTAGAGACAGGAGGAAGGGGTTAGGAGTTAGAGACAGGAGGAAGGGGTTAGGAGTTAGAGACAGGAGGAAGGGGTTAGGGGTTAGAGACAGGAGGATGTGGTTAGGGGTTAGAGACAGGAGGAAGGGGTTAGAGGTTAGAGACAGGAGGAAGGAGTTAGGAGTTAGAGACAGGAGGAAGGGGTTAGGAGTTAGAGACAGGAGGAAGGGGTTAGGAGTTAGAGACAGGAGGAAGGGGTTAGGAGTTAGAGACAGGAGGAAGGGGTTAGGAGTTAGGGGTTAGAGACAGGAGGAAGGGGTTAGGGGTTAGAGACAGGAGGAAGGGGTTAGGGGTTAGAGACAGGAGGAAGGGGTTAGGAGTTAGAGACAGGAGGAAGGGGTTAGGAGTTAGGGGTTAGAGACAGGAGGAAGGGGTTAGGGGTTAGAGACAGGAGGAAGGGGTTAGGAGTTAGGGGTTAGAGACAGGAGGATGGGGTTAGGGGTTAGAGACAGGAGGAAGGGGTTAGGAGTTAGAGACAGGAGGAAGGGGTTAGGAGTTAGAGACAGGAGGAAGGGGTTAGGGGTTAGAGACAGGAGGAAGGGGTTAGGAGTTAGAGACAGGAGGAAGGGTTAGGAGTTAGAGACAGGAGGAAGGGGTTAGGGGTTAGAGACAGGAGGAAGGGGTTAGGGGTTAGAGACAGGAGGAAGGGGTTAGGAGTTAGAGACAGGAGGAAGGGGTTAGGGGTTAGAGACAGGAGGAAGGGGTTAGGAGTTAGAGACAGGAGGAAGGGTTAGGAGTTAGAGACAGGAGGAAGGGGCTAGGGGTTAGAGACAGGAGGAAGGGGTTAGGGGTTAGAGACAGGAGGAAGGGGTTAGGAGTTAGAGACAGGAGGAAGGGGTTAGGAGTTAGAGACAGGAGGAAGGGGTTAGGGGTTAGAGACAGGAGGAAGGGGTTAGGGGTTAGAGACAGGAGGAAGGGGTTAGGGGTTAGAGACAGGAGGAAGGGGTTAGGGGTTAGAGACAGGAGGAAGGGGTTAGGAGTTAGAGACAGGAGGAAGGGGTTAGGGGTTAGAGACAGGAGGAAGGGGTTAGGAGTTAGAGACAGGAGGAAGGGGTTAGGAGTTAGAGACAGGAGGAAGGGGTTAGGAGTTAGAGACAGGAGGAAGGGGTTAGGGGTTAGAGACAGGAGGAAGGGGTTTGGGGTTAGAGACAGGAGGAAGGAGTTAGGAGTTAGAGACAGGAGGAAGGGGTTAGAGGTTAGAGACAGCAGGAAGGGGTTAGGGGTTAGAGACAGGAGGAAGGGGTTAGGGGTTAGGGGTTAGAGACAGGAGGAAGGGGTTAGGGGTTAGAGACAGGAGGAAGGGGTTAGGAGTTAGGGGTTAGAGACAGGAGGAAGGGGTTAGGAGTTAGAGACAGGAGGAAGGGGTTAGGAGTTAGAGACAGGAGGAAGGGGTTAGGGGTTAGGAGTTAGGGGTTAGAGACAGGAGGAAGGGGTTAGGGGTTAGAGACAGGAGGAAGGGGTTAGGAGTTAGGGGTTAGAGACAGGAGGAAGGGGTTAGGAGTTAGAGACAGGAGGAAGGGGTTAGGAGTTAGAGACAGGAGGAAGGGGTTAGGGGTTAGGAGTTAGGGGTTAGAGACAGGAGGAAGGGGTTAGGGGTTAGAGACAGGAGGAAGGGGTTAGGGGTTAGAGACAGGAGGAAGGGGTTAGGAGTTAGGGGTTAGAGACAGGAGGAAGGGGTTAGGGGTTAGAGACAGGAGGAAGGGGTTAGGAGTTAGGAGTTAGAGCCAGGAGGAAGGGGTTAGGGGTTAGAGACAGGAGGAAGGGGTTAGGGGTTAGAGACAGGATGGAGGGGTTAGGGGTTAGGAGTTAGGGGTTAGAGACAGGAGGAAGGGGTTAGGGGTTAGAGACAGGAGGAAGGGGTTAGGAGTTAGGGGTTAGAGACAGGAGGAAGGGGTTAGGAGTTAGAGACAGGAGGAAGGGGTTAGGAGTTAGAGACAGGAGGAAGGGGTTAGGGGTTAGGAGTTAGGGGTTAGAGACAGGAGGAAGGGGTTAGGGGTTAGAGACAGGAGGAAGGGGTTAGGGGTTAGGAGTTAGAGACAGGAGGAAGGGGTTAGGGGTTAGAGACAGGAGGAAGGGGTTAGGGGTTAGGAGTTAGAGACAGGAGGAAGGGGTTAGGGGTTAGGAGTTAGAGACAGGAGGAAGGGGTTAGGGGTTAGAGACAGGAGGAATGGGTTAGGGGTTAGAGACAGGAGGAAGGGGTTAGGAGTTAGAGACAGGAGGAAGGGTTTAGGAGTTAGGAGTTAGGGGTTAGAGACAGGAGGAAGGGGTTAGAGGTTAGAGACAGGAGGAAGGGGTTAGGGGTTAGAGACAGGAGGAAGGGGTTAGGGGTTAGAGACAGGAGGAAGGGGTTAGGGGTTAGGAGTTAGGGGTTAGAGACAGGAGGAAGGGGTTAGGGGTTAGAGACAGGAGGAAGGGGTTAGGGGTTAGAGACAGGAGGAAGGGGTTAGGAGTTAGAGACAGGAGGAAGGGGTTAGGAGTTAGAGACAGGAGTTAGGAGTTAAGGGTTAGAGAAAGGAGGAAGGGGTTAGGGGTTAGAGACAGGAGTTAGGAGTTAGGGGTTAGAGACAGGAGGAAGGGGTTAGGAGTTAGAGACAGGAGGAAGGGGTTAGGAGTTAGAGACAGGAGGAAGGAGTTAGGAGTTAGAGACAGGAGGAAGGGGTTAGGGGTTAGGGGTTAGAGACAGGAGGAAGGGGTTAGGGGTTAGAGACAGGAGGAAGGGGTTAGGGGTTAGAGTCAGGAGGAAGGGGTTAGGGGTTAGAGACAGGAGGAAGGGGTTAGGGGTTAGAGACAGGAGTTAGGAGTTAGGGGTTAGAGACAGGAGGAAGGGGTTAGGGGTTAGAGACAGGAGGAAGGGGTTAGGGGTTAGAGACAGGAGGAAGGGGTTAGGGGTTAGAGACAGGAGGAAGGGGTTAGGGGTTAGAGACAGGAGGAAGGGGTTAGGAGTTAGGGGTTAGAGACAGGAGGAAGGGGTTAGGGGTTAGAGACAGGAGGAAGGGGTTAGGGGTTAGATTCAGGAGGAAGGGGTTAGGGGTTAGAGACAGGAGGAAGGGGTTAGGAGTTAGGGGTTAGAGACAGGAGGAAGGGGTTAGGGGTTAGAGACAGGAGGAAGGGGTTAGGAGTTAGGAGTTAGAGACAGGAGGAAGGGGTTAGGGGTTAGAGACAGGAGGAAGGGGTTAGGGGTTAGAGACAGGATGAAGGGGTTAGGGGTTAGGAGTTAGGGGTTAGAGACAGGAGGAAGGGGTTAGGGGTTAGAGACAGGAGGAAGGGGTTAGGAGTTAGGGGTTAGAGACAGGAGGAAGGGGTTAGGAGTTAGAGACAGGAGGAAGGGGTTAGGAGTTAGAGACAGGAGGAAGGGGTTAGGGGTTAGGAGTTAGGGGTTAGAGACAGGAGGAAGGGGTTAGGGGTTAGAGACAGGAGGAAGGGGTTAGGGGTTAGGAGTTAGAATCAGGAGGAAGGGGTTAGGGGTTAGAGACAGGAGGAAGGGGTTAGGGGTTAGGAGTTAGAGACAGGAGGAAGGGGTTAGGGGTTAGGAGTTAGAGACAGGAGGAAGGGGTTAGGGGTTAGAGACAGGAGGAATGGGTTAGGGGTTAGAGACAGGAGGAAGGGGTTAGGAGTTAGAGACAGGAGGAAGGGGTTAGGAGTTAGGAGTTAGGGGTTAGAGACAGGAGGAAGGGGTTAGAGGTTAGAGACAGGAGGAAGGGGTTAGGGGTTAGAGACAGGAGGAAGGGGTTAGGGGTTAGAGACAGGAGGAAGGGGTTAGGGGTTAGGAGTTAGGGGTTAGAGACAGGAGGAAGGGGTTAGGGGTTAGAGACAGGAGGAAGGGGTTAGGGGTTAGAGACAGGAGGAAGGGGTTAGGAGTTAGAGACAGGAGGAAGGGGTTAGGAGTTAGAGACAGGAGGAAGGGGTTAGGGGTTAGGAGTTAGGGGTTAGAGACAGGAGGAAGGGCGTTAGGGGTTAGAGACAGGAGGAAGGGGTTAGGGGTTAGGGGTTAGATACAGGAGGAAGGGGTTAGGAGTTAGAGACAGGAGGAAGGGGTTAGGAGTTAGGGGTTAGGGGTTAGAGACAGGAGGAAGGGGTTAGGGGTTAGAGACAGGAGGAAGGGGTTAGGAGTTAGAGACAGGAGGAAGGGGTTAGGAGTTAGAGACAGGAGGAAGGGGTTAGGGGTTAGAGACAGGAGGATGTGGTTAGGGGTTAGAGACAGGAGGAAGGGGTTAGAGGTTAGAGACAGGAGGAAGGAGTTAGGAGTTAGAGACAGGAGGAAGGGGTTAGGAGTTAGAGACAGGAGGAAGGGGTTAGGAGTTAGAGACAGGAGGAAGGGGTTAGGAGTTAGAGACAGGAGGAAGGGGTTAGGAGTTAGGGGTTAGAGACAGGAGGAAGGGGTTAGGGGTTAGAGACAGGAGGAAGGGGTTAGGGGTTAGAGACAGGAGGAAGGGGTTAGGAGTTAGAGACAGGAGGAAGGGGTTAGGAGTTAGGGGTTAGAGACAGGAGGAAGGGGTTAGGGGTTAGAGACAGGAGGAAGGGGTTAGGAGTTAGGGGTTAGAGACAGGAGGATGGGGTTAGGGGTTAGAGACAGGAGGAAGGGGTTAGGAGTTAGAGACAGGAGGAAGGGGTTAGGAGTTAGAGACAGGAGGAAGGGGTTAGGGGTTAGAGACAGGAGGAAGGGGTTAGGAGTTAGAGACAGGAGGAAGGGTTAGGAGTTAGAGACAGGAGGAAGGGGTTAGGGGTTAGAGACAGGAGGAAGGGGTTAGGGGTTAGAGACAGGAGGAAGGGGTTAGGAGTTAGAGACAGGAGGAAGGGGTTAGGGGTTAGAGACAGGAGGAAGGGGTTAGGAGTTAGAGACAGGAGGAAGGGTTAGGAGTTAGAGACAGGAGGAAGGGGCTAGGGGTTAGAGACAGGAGGAAGGGGTTAGGGGTTAGAGACAGGAGGAAGGGGTTAGGAGTTAGAGACAGGAGGAAGGGGTTAGGAGTTAGAGACAGGAGGAAGGGGTTAGGGGTTAGAGACAGGAGGAAGGGGTTAGGGGTTAGAGACAGGAGGAAGGGGTTAGGGGTTAGAGACAGGAGGAAGGGGTTAGGGGTTAGAGACAGGAGGAAGGGGTTAGGAGTTAGAGACAGGAGGAAGGGGTTAGGGGTTAGAGACAGGAGGAAGGGGTTAGGAGTTAGAGACAGGAGGAAGGGGTTAGGAGTTAGAGACAGGAGGAAGGGGTTAGGAGTTAGAGACAGGAGGAAGGGGTTAGGGGTTAGAGACAGGAGGAAGGGGTTTGGGGTTAGAGACAGGAGGAAGGAGTTAGGAGTTAGAGACAGGAGGAAGGGGTTAGAGGTTAGAGACAGCAGGAAGGGGTTAGGGGTTAGAGACAGGAGGAAGGGGTTAGGGGTTAGGGGTTAGAGACAGGAGGAAGGGGTTAGGGGTTAGAGACAGGAGGAAGGGGTTAGGAGTTAGAGACAGGAGGAAGGGGTTAGGGGTTAGAGACAGGAGGAAGGGGTTAGGGGTTAGAGACAGGAGGAAGGGGTTAGGGGTTAGAGACAGGAGGAAGGGGTTAGGGGTTAGAGACAGGAGGAAGGGGTTAGGGGTTAGAGACAGGAGGAAGGAGTTAGAGACAGGAGGAAGGGGTTAGGGGTTAGGGGTTAGAGACAGGAGGAAGGGGTTAGGGGTTAGAGACAGGAGGAAGGGGTTAGGGGTTAGAGACAGGAGGAAGGGGTTAGGAGTTAGGGGTTAGAGACAGGAGGAAGGGGTTAGGGGTTAGGAGTTAGAGACAGGAGGAAGGAGTTAGGAGTTAGAGACAGGAGGAAGGGGTTAGGGGTTAGAGACAGGAGGAAGGGGTTAGGAGTTAGGGGTTAGAGACAGGAGGAAGGGGTTAGGGGTTAGAGACAGGAGGAAGGGATTAGGGGTTAGGGGTTAGAGACAGGAGGAAGGAGTTAGGGGTTAGAGACAGGAGGAAGGGATTAGGGGTTAGGGGTTAGAGACAGGAGGAAGGGCGTTAGGGGTTAGAGACAGGAGGATGGGGTTAGGGGTTAGGGGTTAGATACAGGAGGAAGGGGTTAGGAGTTAGAGGCAGGAGGAAGGGGTTAGGAGTTAGGGGTTAGGGGTTAGAGACAGGAGGAAGGGGTTAGGGGTTAGAGACAGGAGGAAGGGGTTAGGAGTTAGAGACAGGAGGAAGGGGTTAGGAGTTAGAGACAGGAGGAAGGGGTTAGGGGTTAGAGACAGGAGGATGTGGTTAGGGGTTAGAGACAGGAGGAAGGGGTTAGAGGTTAGAGACAGGAGGAAGGAGTTAGGAGTTAGAGACAGGAGGAAGGGGTTAGGAGTTAGAGACAGGAGGAAGGGGTTAGGAGTTAGAGACAGGAGGAAGGGGTTAGGAGTTAGAGACAGGAGGAAGGGGTTAGGAGTTAGGGGTTAGAGACAGGAGGAAGGGGTTAGGGGTTAGAGACAGGAGGAAGGGGTTAGGGGTTAGAGACAGGAGGAAGGGGTTAGGAGTTAGAGACAGGAGGAAGGGGTTAGGAGTTAGGGGTTAGAGACAGGAGGAAGGGGTTAGGGGTTAGAGACAGGAGGAAGGGGTTAGGAGTTAGGGGTTAGAGACAGGAGGATGGGGTTAGGGGTTAGAGACAGGAGGAAGGGGTTAGGAGTTAGAGACAGGAGGAAGGGGTTAGGAGTTAGAGACAGGAGGAAGGGGTTAGGGGTTAGAGACAGGAGGAAGGGGTTAGGAGTTAGAGACAGGAGGAAGGGTTAGGAGTTAGAGACAGGAGGAAGGGGCTAGGGGTTAGAGACAGGAGGAAGGGGTTAGGGGTTAGAGACAGGAGGAAGGGGTTAGGAGTTAGAGACAGGAGGAAGGGGTTAGGAGTTAGAGACAGGAGGAAGGGGTTAGGGGTTAGAGACAGGAGGAAGGGGTTAGGGGTTAGAGACAGGAGGAAGGGGTTAGGGGTTAGAGACAGGAGGAAGGGGTTAGGGGTTAGAGACAGGAGGAAGGGGTTAGGAGTTAGAGACAGGAGGAAGGGGTTAGGGGTTAGAGACAGGAGGAAGGGGTTAGGAGTTAGAGACAGGAGGAAGGGGTTAGGAGTTAGAGACAGGAGGAAGGGGTTAGGAGTTAGAGACAGGAGGAAGGGGTTAGGGGTTAGAGACAGGAGGAAGGGGTTTGGGGTTAGAGACAGGAGGAAGGAGTTAGGAGTTAGAGACAGGAGGAAGGGGTTAGAGGTTAGAGACAGCAGGAAGGGGTTAGGGGTTAGAGACAGGAGGAAGGGGTTAGGGGTTAGGGGTTAGAGACAGGAGGAAGGGGTTAGGGGTTAGAGACAGGAGGAAGGGGTTAGGAGTTAGAGACAGGAGGAAGGGGTTAGGGGTTAGAGACAGCAGGAAGGGGTTAGGGGTTAGAGACAGGAGGAAGGGGTTAGGGGTTAGAGACAGGAGGAAGGGGTTAGGGGTTAGAGACAGGAGGAAGGGGTTAGGGGTTAGAGACAGGAGGAAGGAGTTAGAGACAGGAGGAAGGGGTTAGGGGTTAGGGGTTAGAGACAGGAGGAAGGGGTTAGGGGTTAGAGACAGGAGGAAGGGGTTAGGGGTTAGAGACAGGAGGAAGGGGTTAGGAGTTAGGGGTTAGAGACAGGAGGAAGGGGTTAGGGGTTAGGAGTTAGAGACAGGAGGAAGGAGTTAGGAGTTAGAGACAGGAGGAAGGGGTTAGGGGTTAAAGACAGGAGGAAGGGGTTAGGAGTTAGGGGTTAGAGACAGGAGGAAGGGGTTAGGGGTTAGAGACAGGAGGAAGGGATTAGGGGTTAGGGGTTAGAGACAGGAGGAAGGAGTTAGGGGTTAGAGACAGGAGGAAGGGGTTAGGGGTTAGGGTGTTGGACGAAGGGGTTAGGGGTTAGAGACAGGAGGAAGGGGTTAGGGGTTAGAGACAGGAGGAAGGAGTTAGGGGTTAGAGACAGGAGGAAGGGGTTAGGGGTTAGGGGTTAGAGACAGGAGGAAGGAGTTAGGGGTTAGAGACAGGAGGAGAGGGTTAGGGGTTAGGGGTTAGAGACAGGAGGAAGGGGTTAGGAGTTAGAGACAGGAGGAAGGGGTTAGGGGTTAGAGACCGGAGGAAGGGGTTAGGAGTTAGAGACAGGAGGAAGGGGTTAGGGGTTAGGGGTTAGAGACAGGAGGAAGGGGTTAGGGGTTAGAGACAGGAGGAAGGGGTTAGGGGTTAGAGACAGGAGGAAGGGGTTAGGAGTTAGAGACAGGAGGAAGGGGTTAGGGGTTAGAGACAGGAGGAAGGGGTTAGGGGTTAGGAGTTAGAGACAGGAGGAAGGGGTTAGGGGTTAGAGACAGGAGGAAGGGGTTAGGGGTTAGAGACAGGAGGAAGGGGTTAGGAGTTAGAGACAGGAGGAAGGGGTTAGGAATTAGAGACAGGAGGAAGGGGTTAGGGGTTAGAGACAGGAGGAAGGGGTTAGGGGTTAGAGACAGGAGGAAGGGGTTAGGGGTTAGAGGCAGGAGGAAGGGGTTAGGAGTTAGAGACAGGAGGAAAGGGTTAGGAGTTAGAGACAGGGGTTAGGAGTTAGGGGTTAGAGACAGGAGGAAGGGGTTAGGGGTTAGAGACAGGAGGAAGGGGTTAGGAGTTAGAGACAGGAGGAAGGGGTTAGGGGTTAGAGACAGGAGGAAGGGGTTAGGGGTTAGAGACAGGAGGAAGGGGTTAGGAGTTAGAGACAGGAGGAAGGGGTTAGGGGTTAGAGACAGGAGGAAGGGGTTAGGGGTTAGAGACAGGAGGAAGGGGTTAGGAGTTAGAGACAGGAGGAAGGGGTTAGGAGTTAGAGACAGGAGGAAGGGGTTAGGAGTTAGACAGGAGGAAGGGGTTAGGGGTTAGAGACAGGAGGAAGGGGTTAGGGGTTAGAGACAGGAGGAAGGGGTTAGGGGTTAGGGGTTAGAGACAGGAGGAAGGGGTTAGGGGTTAGAGACAGGAGGAAGGGGTTAGGGGTTAGAGACAGCAGGAAGGGGTTAGGAGTTAGAGACAGGAGGAAGGGGTTAGGGGTTAGAGACAGGAGGAAGGGGTTAGGAGTTAGAGACAGGAGGAAGGGGTTAGGAGTTAGAGACAGGAGGAAGGGGTTAGGAGTTAGGGGTTAGAGACAGGAGGAAGGGGTTAGGAGTTAGAGACAGGAGGAAGGGGTTAGGAGTTAGAGACAGGAGGAAGGGGTTAGGAGTTAGAGACAGGAGGAAGGGGTTAGGAGTTAGAGACAGGAGGAAGGGGTTAGGAGTTAGAGACAGGAGGAAGGGGTTAGGAGTTAGGGGTTAGAGACAGGAGGAAGGGGTTAGGAGTTAGAGACAGGAGGAAGGGGTTAGGAGTTAGAGACAGGAGGAAGGGGTTAGGAGTTAGAGACAGGAGGAAGGGGTTAGGGGTTAGAGACAGGAGGAAGGGGTTAGGAGTTAGAGACAGGAGGAAGGAGTTAGGGGTTAGAGACAGGAGGAAGGGGTTAGGGGTTAGAGACAGGAGGAAGGGGTTAGGGGTTAGAGACAGGAGGAAGGGGTTAGGGGTTAGGGGTTAGAGACAGGAGGAAGGGGTTAGGGGTTAGAGACAGGAGGAAGGGGTTAGGAGTTAGAGACAGGAGGAAGGAGTTAGGGGTTAGAGACAGGAGGAAGGGGTTAGGGGTTAGAGACAGGAGGAAGGGGTTAGGGGTTAGAGACAGGAGGAAGGGGTTAGGAGTTAGAGACAGGAGGAAGGGGTTAGGAGTTAGAGACAGGAGGAAGGGGTTAGGAGTTAGAGACAGGAGGAAGGGGTTAGGGGTTAGAGACAGGAGGAAGGGGTTAGGGGTTAGAGACAGGAGGAAGGGGTTAGGGGTTAGGGGTTAGAGACAGGAGGAAGGGGTTAGGGGTTAGAGACAGGAGGAAGGGGTTAGGGGTTAGAGACAGCAGGAAGGGGTTAGGAGTTAGAGACAGGAGGAAGGGGTTAGGGGTTAGAGACAGGAGGAAGGGGTTAGGAGTTAGAGACAGGAGGAAGGGGTTAGGGGTTAGAGACAGGAGGAAGGGGTTAGGGGTTAGAGACAGGAGGAAGGGGTTAGGGGTTAGAGACAGGAGGAAGGGGTTAGGGGTTAGAGACAGGAGGAAGGGGTTAGGGGTTAGAGACAGGAGGAAGGGGTTATGAGTTAGAGACAGGAGGAAGGGGTTAGGAGTTAGAGACAGGAGGAAGGGGTTAGGGGTTAGAGACAGGAGGAAGGGGTTAGGAGTTAGAGACAGGAGGAAGGAGTTAGGGGTTAGAGATAGGAGGAAGGGGTTAGGAGTTAGGGGTTAGAGACAGGAGGAAGGGGTTAGGAGTTAGAGACAGGAGGAAGGGGTTAGGAGTTAGGGGTTAGGGGTTAGAGACAGGAGGAAGGGGTTAGGAGTTAGAGACAGGAGGAAGGGGTTAGGGGTTAGAGACAGGAGGAAGGGGTTAGGAGTTAGAGACAGGAGGAAGGGGTTAGGAGTTAGGGGTTAGAGACAGGAGGAAGGGGTTAGGGGTTAGAGACAGGAGGAAGGGGTTAGGGGTTAGGAGGAGGAAGGGGTTAGGGGTTAGGAGTTAGGGGTTAGAGACAGGAGGAAGGGGTTACCCCTCTCCCTCTCAGAGCCCAACCTTCACCCTCGCCCTCTCAGAGCCCAACCTTCACCCCCTCCCCCTCTCAGAGCCCAACTTTCACCCTCCCCCTCTCAGAGCCCAACCTTTACCCTCCCCTCTCAGAGGCCAACCTTCACCCTCCCCCTCTCAGAGCCCAACCTTTACCCTCCCCTCTCAGAGCCCAACCTTCACCCTCCCCCTCTCAGAGCCCAATCTTCACCCTCCCCCTCTCAGAGCCCAACCTTCACCCCATCCCCTCTCAGAGCCCAACTTTCACCCTCACCCTCTCAGAGCCCAACCTTTACCCTCCCCTCTCAGAGGCCAACCTTCACCCTCCCCTTCTCAGAGCCCAACCTTCACCCTCCCCTTCTCATAGCCCAACCTTCACGCTCCCCCTCTCAGAGCCCAATCTTCACCCTCCCCCTCTCAGAGCCCAACCTTCACCCCTACCCCTCTCAGAGCCCAACCTTCACCCTCCCCCTCTCAGATTCCAACCTTCACCCTCCCCCTCTCAGAGCCCAACCTTCACCCTCCCCCTCTCAGAGCCCAACCTTCACCCCCCTCCCCCTCTCAGAGGCCAACCTTCACCCCCCTCCCCCTCTCAGAGCCCAACCTTCACCCCCCTCCCCCTCTCAGAGCCCAACTTTCACCCCCTCCACCTCTCAGAGACCAACCTTCCCCCCCTACCCCTCTCAGAGCCCAACCTTCATCCCCCTCCCCCTCTCAGAGCCCAATCTTCACCCCCGTTCCCCTCTCAGAGCCCAACTTTCACCCTCCCCTCTCAGAGCCCAAACTTCACCCTCCCCCTCTCAGAGCCCAACCTTCATCCCCCTCCCCCTCTCAGAGCCCAATCTTCACCCCCTCCCCCTCTCAGAGCCCAACTTTCACCCTCCCCCTCTCTGAGCCCAACTTTCACCCTCCCCCTCTCAGAGCCCAACCTTCACCCTCGCCCTCTCAGAGCCCAACTTTCACCCTCCCCCTCTCAGATCCCAACCTTCACCCTCCCCCTCTCAGACCCCAACTTTCACCCTCCCCCTCTCAGAGCCCAACCTTCACCCTCCCCCTCTCAGAGGCCAACCTTCACCCTCCCCCTCTCAGAGGCCAATCTTCACCCTCCCCCTCTCAGAGGCCAACCTTCACCCTCCCCCTCTCAGAGGCCAACCTTCACTCTCCCCCTCTCAGAGCCCATCCTTCACCCTCCCCCTCTCAGAGGCCAATCTTCACCCTCCCCCTCTCAGAGGCCAATCTTCACCCTCCCCCTCTCAGAGGCCAACCTTCACCCTCCCCTCTCAGAGGCCAACCTTCACCCTCCCCCTCTCAGAGGCCAACTTTCACCCTCCCCCTCTCAGAGCCCAACCTTCACCCCCCTCCCCCTCTCAGAGCACAACCTTCACCCTCCCCCTCTCAGAGGCCAACCTTCACCCTCCCCCTCTCAGACCCCAACTTTCACCCCCCTCCCCCTCTCAGAGCCCAACCTTCACCCTCCCCCTCTCAGAGCCCAACCTTCACCCTCCCCCTCTCAGAGCCCAACTTTCACCCCCTTCCCCTCTCAGAGCCCAACCTTCACCCTCCCCCTCTCAGAGCCCAACCTTCACCACCCTCCCCCTCTCAGAGCCCAACCTTCACCCTCCCCCTCTCAGAGCCCAACCTTCACCCTCCCCCTCTCAGAGCCCAACCTTTACCCTCCCCTCTCAGAGGCCAACCTTCACCCCCCTCCCCCTCTCAGAGGCCAATCTTCACCCCTGCCACACAGAGGCCAACCTTCACCCCCCCTCCCCCTCTCAGAGCCCAACCTTCACCCTCCCCCTCTCAGAGGCCAACCTTCACCCTCCCCTCTCAGAGCCCAACCTTCACCCTCCCCCTCTCAGAGGCCAACCTTCACCCTCCCCCTCTCAGAGGCCAACCTTCACCCTCCCCCTCTCAGAGCCCAACCTTCACCCTCCCCTCTCAGAGCCCAACCTTCACCATCCCCCTCTCAGAGGCCAACCTTCACCCTCCCCCTCTCAGAGGCCAACCTTCACCCTCCCCCTCTCAGAGCCCAACCTTCACCCCCCTCCCCTTCTCAGAGGCCAACCTTCACCCTCCCCCTCTCAGAGGCCAACCTTCACCCTTCCCCTCTCAGAGTCCAACCTTCACCCCCCTCCCCCTCTCAGAGCCCAACCTTTACCCTCCCCCTCTCAGAGGCCAACCTTCACCACCCTCCCCCTCTCAGAGCCCAACCTTCACCCCCCTCCCCTTCTCAGAGGCCAACCTTCACCCCCCCCCCTCTCAGAGGCCAACCTTCACCCTTCCCCTCTCAGAGTCCAACCTTCACCCCCCTCCCCCTCTCAGAGCCCAACCTTTACCCTCCCCCTCTCAGAGGCCAACCTTCACCACCCTCCCCCTCTCAGAGGCCAACCTTCACCCCCCTACCCCTCTCAGAGCCCAACCTTTACCCTCCCCCTCTCAGAGGCCTACCTTCACCCTCCCCTCTCAGAGTCCAACCTTCACCCTTCCCCTCTCAGAGTCCAACCTTCACCCCCTCTCGGAGCCCCCCTCCCCCTCTCAGAGGCCAACCTTCACCACCCTCCCCCTCTCAGAGCCCAACCTTCACCCTCCCCCTCTCAGAGGCCAACCTTCACCCCTGCCACACAGAGACTGCTATCTCCCTGTTATCTCGTCTAAAAGCTCCCCTCACCATACATCTTTACCACCCTTTGTGTGCGTCTCTTCACCCATGATAACGTTCCAAGGTGCATGGTCCCAAAGATAACAGTTTACAGTAGTTAATTGGTGATTAAACGACTAGATCCCCTTGTAAAATGTTGCTACCAGTGTTAAGACGAAAGCAGTTGTCTGTTGGTAATAGAAGACGTATTTATCTATAGGAAGTATTTTACTAGTTGCTTTGGACGTTGTGTCTAAAACCTCCATATTTCTGCTGATGTTGGCATCATTTAAAGGTGAAAGGAGAAGATCCCCAGCAGGCTGGTTGAGAGGACAGCGTTATAACCTGTCTGCTGAGTCTCTGGCTCTGTTACAGGAGGTGGAGCCGGGTTCCCGGGGGCGGGGCCTGTTACCGGGGGTGGAGCCTGTTCCCGGGGGTGGGACCTGTTCCCGGGGGTGGAGCCTGTTCCCGGGGGTGGGACCTGTTCCCGGGTGTGGAGCCTGTTCCCGGGGGTGGAGCCTGTTCCTGGGGGTGGGACCTGTTCCCGGGTGTGGAGCCTGTTCCCGGGGGTGGAGCCTGTTCCTGGGGGTGGGACCTGTTCCTGGGGGTGGAGCCTGTTCCAGGTTTTCCACTCGGTGGTCTGTCTGTGGTCTGTGGGTCTTTGGGTCTGTCAATATGAATAGATTTATGTCTGCCACAGCGAGGGCCAGACTGCCGCAGTCCTAAACCCATGTGATTACATTTTAATGCAGCGTTGGCTGGTTGAAATACCTCCAGTAATGACTTTGGTTTTTCCACTCTTCATATAATCTTCTCCGTTTGTGCAACGGATTTGTACGGTGGTGTAAAGCCACTGGTCTGAATTAGACAGTGGTGTAGATCCCAGATATGGTCTGAATTAGACAGTGGTGTAGATCCCAGATATGGTCTGAATTAGACAGTGGTGTAGATCCCAGATGTGGTCTGATTAGACAGTGGTGTAAAGCCACTGGTCTGAATTAGACAGTGGTGTAGATCCCAGATATGGTCTGAATTAGACAGTGGTGTAGATCCCAGATATGGTCTGATTAGACAGTGGTGTAGATCCCAGATATGGTCTGAATTAGACAGTGGTGTAGATCCCAGATATGGTCTGATTAGACAGTGGTGTAGATCCCAGATATGGTCTGAATTAGACAGTGGTGTAGATCCCAGATATGGTCTGAATTAGACAGTGGTGTAGATCCCAGATGTGGTCTGATTAGACAGTGGTGTAGATCCCAGATGTGGTCTGATTAGACAGTGGTGTAGATCCCAGATATGGTCTGAATTAGACAGTGGTGTAGATCCCAGATATGGTCTGAATTAGACAGTGGTGTAGATCCCAGATATGGTCTGAAGTAGACAGTGGTGTAGATCCCAGATATGGTCTGATTAGACAGTGGTGTAGATCCCAGATATGGTCTGATTAGACAGTGGTGTAGATCCCAGATATGGTCTGAATTAGACAGTGGTGTAGATCCCAGATATGGTCTGAATTAGACAGTGGTGTAGATCCCAGATATGGTCTGAATTAGACAGTGGTGTAGATCCCAGATATGGTCTGATTAGACAGTGGTGTAGATCCCAGATATGGTCTGATTAGACAGTGGTGTAGATCCCAGATATGGTCTGAATTAGACAGTGGTGTAGATCCCAGATATGGTCTGAATTAGACAGTGGTGTAGATCCCAGATATGGTCTGAATTAGACAGTGGTGTAGATCCCAGATGTGGTCTGATTAGACAGTGGTGTAGAGCCCAGATATGGTCTGAATTAGACAGTGGTGTAGATCCCAGATATGGTCTGAATTAGACAGTGGTGTAGATCCCAGATATGGTCTGAATTAGACAGTGGTGTAGATCCCAGATGTGGTCTAATTAGACAGTGGTGTAGATCCCAGATGTGGTCTAATTAGACAGTGGTGTAGATCCCAGATATGGTCTGAATTAGACAGTGGTGTAGATCCCAGATATGGTCTGAATTAGACAGTGGTGTAGATCCCAGATGTGGTCTAATTAGACAGTGGTGTAGATCCCAGATATGGTCTGAATTAGACAGTGTAGGAGTAAATGAGATGTATAGGACAGCACATAGATGTATAAAATGGCTGAACATTAAAGATAGACCACACTAATGAAAGGGAGAGAACACATGGTCTGCTGACCTGACACTAATGATAAAGAGATTCATAGTCAGCTGCTTCTACACAGAGGTTTATAGGACAGAATCTGCTGATTCCAATAAAGGCAAACAAAACAAAGAGTACATTGACACATTATGCTGACACACTAAAGATAGAGGGATCCATAGTCAGCTGCTTCTAAAAAGAAGGCCTATAGGGCTGAATCTGCTGATTCCAATGGGGGCAAAGTGCATTGACACATTGATGAAAGGAAGAGACACAGAATCTGCTGACACACTAGGATGGAGGGTCCAGCCACCATTGTAGTCTAGCTGAGAGCAGATGTGGGCGTTATTGGGCGTGAACAAGCGGGAAGCTTGAACTAGAGGATAGTGGTGGCGAATGACTTGAGAAGGGAGACTTCATTTGCATAAGGGATGGACATAGTGCTATGTGTGTATAAATATAGGAGCTAAGGCTCTGGGAAAGGGGGTGGTGGGTGTGTGCCGCGGGGTGTGTTCCGCGGGGACATGCCAGTTGGCTGTACAGTTGTAATAAAGAGCATGTTTGAATTTACAAGTTCTGATAAGCGTTGTATTTGAAATGATTTTCCACGACAACAGTGGTGTAGATCCCAGATATGGTCTGATTAGACAGTGGTGTAGATCCCAGATGTGGTCTGATTAGACAGTGGTGTAGATCCCAGATATGGTCTGAATTAGACAGTGGTGTAGATCCCAGATATGGTCTGAATTAGACAGTGGTGTAGATCCCAGATATGGTCTGAATTAGACAGTGGTGTAGATCCCAGATATGGTCTGATTAGACAGTGGTGTAGATCCCAGATATGGTCTGATTAGACAGTGGTGTAGATCCCAGATATGGTCTGAATTAGAAGCTGAGGTGGATGGATTGAAGAATAGACTGGGACCAGCTGGTTGGAGTGAAGAATAGACTGGGACCAGCTGGTTGGATTGAAGAATAGACTGGGATCAGCTGGTTGGATTGAAGAATAGACTGGGACCAGCTGAGGTGGTTGGATTGAAGACTAGACTGGGACCAGCTGAGGTGGTTGGATTGAAGAATAGACTAGGACCAGCTGAGGTGGTTGGATTGAAGAATAGACTGGGACCAGCTGAGGTGGTTGGATTGAAGAATAGACTGGGACCAGCTGGTTGGATTGAAGAATAGACTGGGACCAGCTGAGGTGGTTGGATTGAAGAATAGACTGGGACCAGCTGGATGGATTGAAGAATAGACTGGGACCAGCTGGTTGGATTGAAGAATAGACTGGGACCAGCTGGTTGGATTGAAGAATAGACTGGGACCAGCTGGTTGGATTGAAGAATAGACTGGGACCAGCTGAGCCGGTTGGATTGAAGAATAGACTGGGACCAGCTGGTTGGAGTGAAGAATAGACTGGGACCAGCTGAGCTGGTTGGATTGAAGAATAGACTGGGACCAACTGGTTGGATTGAAGAATAGACTGGGACCAGCTGGTTGGATTGAAGAATAGACTGGGACCAGCTGGTTGGATTGAAGAATAGACTGGGACCAGCTGGTTGGATTGAAGAATAGACTGGGACCAGCTGGTTGGATTGAAGAATAGACTGGGACCAGCTGGATGGATTGAAGAATAGACTGGGACCAGCTGGTTGGATTGAAGAATAGACTGGGACCAGCTGGATGGATTGAAGAATAGACTGGGACCAGCTGGTTGGATTGAAGAATAGACTGGGACCAGCTGAGGTGGTTGGATTGAAGAATAGACTGGGACCAGCTGGTTGGATTGAAGAATAGACTGGGACCAGCTGGTTGGATTGAAGAATAGACTGGGACCAGCTGATTGGATTGAAGAATAGACTGGGACCAGCTGGTTGGATTGAAGAATAGACTGGGACCAGCTGGTTGGATTGAAGAATAGACTGGGACCAGCTGAGGTTTCATTATTTCTCTTGGTTAGGATGTTGTTCATCACAAGCTAAAGCTGTCTAAACCGTTTACTGTCTTTATCTGTTATACCACCTGGGGAGTTTGTGTGTGTGTTACTAGTACATAGAGTGTGTCCGTATTCATGTCTTCCCCCTCTCCTCTTCCCACCCCTCTCCCATCTCCTCTCTTCCCGTCCTCCCTTTCCCTCTCCCTCCCTCTCCTCCTATCTCTCCCCCTCCATCCCTTTTATCCTCTCCTCTCCCCCTCTTTTCTCCCCTCCCAACCTCCTGTCTCTCTCTCTTCCCTCCCCTCTTCCCTCCTGTCTCTCTCTCTTTTCTCGGTCCTATATTTCTATCTGTTGGGAGATAAGATAACTCCAGCATCGGACCTGTCAGTGCCAGCTGTTACAGACCTTTGCTCACAATAAAGTGTAAGATGTGTGTCAGGTAGGAGGGAACCTTGGTGTATTTGGAGCTCATCCTGGAGGACTATTGATAGGCTGGGTTAGGAGGGAGGGCTGGGTTAGGAGGGAGGGCTGGGGATGGAGGGAGGGCTGGGTTAGGAGGGAGGGCTGGGGATGGGTTAGGAAGGAGGGCTGGGTTAGGAGGGAGGGCTGGGGATGGGTTAGGGGGAGGACTATTGATAGGCTGGGTTAGGAGGGAGGGCTGGGTTAGGAGGGAGGGAGGGCTGGGTTAGGAGGGAGGGAGGGCTGGGGCTGGGTTAGGAGGGAGGGCTGGGTTAGGAGGGAGGGCTGGGTTAGGAGGAAGGGCTATTGATAGGCTGGGTTAGGAGGGAGGGCTGTCGATAGGCTGGGTTAGGAGGGAGGGCTGGGTTAGGAGGGAGGGCTGGGTTAGGAGGGAGGGCTGTCGATAGGCTGGGTTAGGAGGGAGGGCTGTCGATAGGCTGGGTTAGGAGGGAGGAGCAGGACACCACAGCTCAGATACAGATGGCTCGGTGCTTCAATAGATCCTGTTATCTCCTCTAAACCAGTTTAACCCAAGGTGTTTTATTTTCCAGGGAGAGGAGAGGAGACACAGTGGCAGTGCCCTGATCAGACTCTATGTATCTGAAGAGATTGAGCTACCAGGCCTACATCAAATCAAAGTGTGTGTGTTACTTGCACAGGACAAAGCAGGTGCAAATAGTCCAGTCAAACGCTTCCTGCACCCCTTCCTCAGTCCTTAAAGAAATCCACAAGACAAAGGGAAGTCAGATCGTTTCTTTCCTCTCTATGTCAGTGTAGGGCTCGCCGAGTGGCGCAGCGGTCTAAGGCACTGCATCTCAGTGCAAGAGGCGTCACTACAGTCCCTGGTTCGAATCCAGGCTGTATCACATCCGGCAAGTGATTGTGAGTACCATAGGGCGGCGCACAATTGGCCCAGCGTCGTCCGGGTTTGGCTGTCATTGTAAGTAAGAATTTGTTCTTTAACGGACTTGCCCCGTTAAATAAGTTAAAATAATAATGGGATGGCAGTGGGACTCCTTCACAACGTAGTGCAACCTGCCATGCTATGGATCACCTTGATGTTACTGACCACCAGTTTAGTCATGAGTGAAACGTTCATCTAATTCAATACAAAATCACCATCTGGGCTTTGAAGGCAACATTGTTACAATTATGTGAAAACAACAGTGTTGGTGAAAAATGGCAAAACATCCATCTGAACTTGAAGCAGGCCTGGTGTTGGATGGACCCTGGTCAGACCCTGGTGTTGGATGGACCCTGGTGTTGGATGGACCCTGGTGTTGGATGGACCCTGGTGTTGGGTGGACCCTGGTGTTGGATGGACCCTGGTGTTGGATGGACCCTGGTGTTGGATGGACCCTGGTGTTAGATGGAGGACCCTGGTGTTGGATGGACTATGGTGTTGGATGGACCCTGGTGTTGGATGGACCCTGGTGTTGGATGGACTATGGTGTTGGATGGACTACGGTGTTGGATGGACCCTGGTGTTGGATGGACCCTGGTGTTGGATGGACTACGGTGTTGGATAGACCCTGGTGTTGGATGGACCCTGGTGTTGGATGGACCATGGTGTTGGATGGACCCTGGTGTTGGATGGACCCTGGTGTTGGATGGACCCTGGTCAGACCCTGGTGTTGGATGGACCCTGGTGTTGGATGGACCCTGGTGTTGGATGGACTACGGTGTTGGATGGATCCTGGTGTTGGATGGACCGTCTGAAAAAGATCTGAGAAACGTTGTCAAATATACAGCGCTGTGAAAAAGTATTTTCCCGCTTCCTGATTTCTTATACATTTTGTCACACTTAAATGTTTCAGATCATCAAACACATTTTAATATTACCCAAAGATAACCCAAGTAAACACAAAATGCAGTTTAAGTGATGATTTTATTTATTAAGGGAAAAAAGCTATCCGAACCAATAACAAGGCCTTACAGTGGGGTTATTATTGTATAATGTATATAACAGGGCCTTACAGTGAGGTTATTATTGTATAATGTATATAACAGGGCCTTACAGTGGGGTTATTATTGTATATAACATGGTCTTACAGTGAGGTTATTATTGTATAATGTATATAACAGGGCCTTACAGTGGGGTTATTATTGTATATAACAGGGCCTTACAGTGGGGTTATTATTGTATAATGTATATAACAGGGCCTTACAGTGAGGTTATTATTGTATATAACAGGGCCTTACAGTGGGGTTATTATTGTATATAACAGGGCCTTACAGTGAGGTTATTATTGTATAATGTATATAACAGGGCCTTACAGTGAGGTTATTATTGTATAATGTATATAACAGGGCCTTACAGTGAGGTTATTATTGTATATAACAGGGCCTTACAGTGAGGTTATTATTGTATAATGTATATAACAGGGCCTTACAGTGGGGTTATTATTGTATAATGTATATAACAGGGCCTTACAGTGTGGTTATTATTGTATAATGTATATAACAGGGCCTTACAGTGGGGTTATTATTGTATAATGTATATAACAGGGCCTTAGTGTGGTTATTATTGTATAATGTATATAACAGGGCCTTACAGTGAGGTTATTATTGTATAATGTATATAACAGGGCCTTACAGTGTGGTTATTATTGTATAATGTATATAACAGGGCCTTAGTGTGGTTATTATTGTATAATGTATATAACAGGGCCTTACAGTGAGGTTATTATTGTATAATGTATATAACAGGGCCTTACAGTGTGGTTATTATTGCATAATGTATATAACAGGGCCTTACAGTGGGGTTATTATTGTATAATGTATATAACAGGGCCTTAGTGTGGTTATTATTGTATAATGTATATAACAGGGCCTTACAGTGAGGTTATTATTGTATAATGTAAATAACAGGGCCTTACAGTGTGGTTATTATTGTATAATGTATATAACAGGGCCTTACAGTGAGGTTATTATTGTATATAACAGGGCCTTACAGTGAGGTTATTATTGTATAATGTATATAACAGGGCCTTACAGTGGGGTTATTATTGTATAATGTATATAACAGGGCCTTACAGTGAGGTTATTATTGTATAATGTATATAACAGGGCCTTACAGTGGGGTTATTATTGTATAATGTATATAACAGGGCCTTACAGTGGGGTTATTATTGTATAATGTATATAACAGGGCCTTACACTGAGGTTATTATTTTATAATGTATATAACAGGGCCTTACAGTGTGGTTATTATTGTATAATGTATATAACAGGGCCTTACAGTGGGGTTATTATTGTATAATGTATATAACAGGGCCTTAGTGTGGTTATTATTGTATAATGTATATAACAGGGCCTTACAGTGAGGTTATTATTGTATAATGTATATAACAGGGCCTTACAGTGTGGTTATTATTGTATAATGTATATAACAGGGCCTTAGTGTGGTTATTATTGTATAATGTATATAACAGGGCCTTACAGTGAGGTTATTATTGTATAATGTATATAACAGGGCCTTACAGTGTGGTTATTATTGCATAATGTATATAACAGGGCCTTACAGTGGGGTTATTATTGTATAATGTATATAACAGGGCCTTAGTGTGGTTATTATTGTATAATGTATATAACAGGGCCTTACAGTGAGGTTATTATTGTATAATGTAAATAACAGGGCCTTACAGTGTGGTTATTATTGTATAATGTATATAACAGGGCCTTACAGTGAGGTTATTATTGTATATAACAGGGCCTTACAGTGAGGTTATTATTGTATAATGTATATAACAGGGCCTTACAGTGGGGTTATTATTGTATAATGTATATAACAGGGCCTTACAGTGAGGTTATTATTGTATAATGTATATAACAGGGCCTTACAGTGTGGTTATTATTGTATATAACAGGGCCTTACAGTGGGGTTATTATTGTATTGTCAGTAGTACTGGAGTATCATTGCAGTAAAGCAACATCATCATGACGACACACAAAAAGACTCACAACAACCGAGCTATCAATTATCAAAGGTTCACAACGTTATTATGGTGCCTGTTATCAATGTTATCAACCAGAGGGGCGGTATCTGTGGTCAGAGCCTGTGTAGGAGCTGTTCTCTATCTGATTTATTGTTGTGATACAGACTGAGACAACGTCATGCTAGGAGTGACATCTAATGGTGGATAAAGAGTTCATTTTGATAATTTTAAAAAAAACTTTATTTAACTAAGTCAGTTATTAAGAACAAATTCTTATTTACAATGATGGCCTACCCCGGCCAAACTCTAACCTGGACGACGCTGGGCCAATTGTGCACCGCCCTACGGGACTCCCAATCACAGCCGGTTGTGATACAGCCTGGAATCGAACCAGGGTCTGTAGTGGCGCCTCTAGCACCGAGATGCAGTGCCTTAGACAGCTGCGCCACTCGAGAGCCCCAAGTGAGCACATACAAACCAGGGAGAGAGATGTTTATTTATCTCTATCTATTGATCTCGTGAAATGGCACCTTGTTGCGACAGTTGTAGGCCAGCTTTCTAAGAGGTGTATATTAAAGCTCAGCTTAGCGATAAAATAACTACCTACCTACCTACCTGCCTGCCTGCCTGCCTGCCTGCCTGCCTGCCTGCCTGCCTGCCTGCCTGTCTGCCTACCTGCCTACCTGCCTGCCTGCCTGCCTGCCTGCCTGCCTGCCTGCCTGCCTGCCTGCCTGCCTGCCTGCCTGCCTGCCTGCCTCTCTGCCTGCCTCTCTGCCTGCCTCTCTGCCTGCCTGCCTACCTGCCTGCCTGCCTGCCTGCCTGCCTACCTGCCTGCCTGCCTGCCTGCCTGCCTGCCTGCCTGCCTGCCTGCCTGCCTGCCTGCCTACCTCTCTGCCTGCCTGCCTGCCTGCCTGCCTGCCTGCCTGCCTACCTGCCTGCCTGCCTGCCTGCCTGCCTGCCTGCCTGCCTGCCTGCCTGCCTCTGCCTGCCTGCCTGCCTGCTTTCTTTGTATACTATACCTTAGCTTGACAATGGACTTTGTTACCTTAACAACAGCCTCCTCACCAGACAGACGTGGAGCCAGTGAGCCCCTGACTGTTGACTTCCCTATTCCTGTCTCTCTCTACCCTCTCCAGCCTCACCAGACAGACGTGGAGCCAGTGAGCCCCCTGACTGTTGACTTCCCTATTCCTGTCTCCCTCTACCCTCTCCAGCCTCACCAGACAGACGTGGAGCCAGTGAGCCACTGACTGTTGACTTCCCTATTCCTGTCTCCCTCTACCCTCTCCAGCCTCACTGGGCAGTAAGGGGGCGGCTGAGTCTGCATCCCAAATCACACCCTAGTCCCTGTATATCCCTATGGGCCCTGGTCAAAACTAGTGAGCTATATAGGGCATAGAGTGCCTTTTGGGATGACGCCTGTGTGCATCACCCCTGTCCCCGATGGGCGTAGCCATGGTTACAACCTGCCAAAGAGCACTGGAGGGACATAAAACGCTGCTTATCGATGTGGCGAAGGGGGGGGATCCTCCCTCAGTGCTGATGTCTGTGATAAGATAAGGTGTTAGAGTCCCTGCTGGTATCTCTCCATCTACAGAGCTACGGGGCCTGATGTCGCCTCGCCTCGGGCCTGGCTCTTTACATGCACGATGATGGGTTTAACTGTTTAACAGCTAACTTATCCATTAAAGGCAATGAGGTGTGTACATTCACAGACAGACAGAGAGACAGGGAGAAACTAAGTGTAGACAGAGACAGATAGGGACAGAAGGAGACAGAGAGAGTGGGAGAGAGAGAGAGACACTTTATGGAACACAAAGCCTTCACTATCTCATTCTGGAATATCCCAGGTCAGAGGTCATTTGCCTTTGGCCTAAAGAGCAGGAACCTGGACTTCACCAAATAAATCCGGAATACAGACATTGCTATTCTACAAGAAACAGACTTGTTGCCCTCTAAATTACAGAGAGCTGGTAGTCCCGTCCACCACACTACCAGGTGTGAAACAGGGAAGGGACTCAGGAGGTATGCTAATTTGATATAGAGCAGACCTAACCCACTCTATTAAATTAGTCAAAACAGGAACATTTTACATCTGGCTAGAAATGAATAAGGAAATTATCTCAACAGAGAAACATTTCCTCATGTGTGCTACAGTATATCCCCCCCACTTTAATGAAGACAGCTTCTCCATCCTACAGTATATCCCCCCACTTTAATGAAGACAGCTTCTCCATCCTACAGTATATCCCTCCACTTTAATGAAGACAGCTTCTCCATCCTACAGTATATCCCCCCACTTTAATGAAGACAGCTTCTCCATCCTACAGTATATCCCCCCACTTTAATGAAGACAGCTTCTCCATCCTACAGTATATCCCTCCACTTTAATGGAGACAGCTTCTCCATCCTACAGTATATCCCTCCACTTTAATGAAGACAGCTTCTCCATCCTACAGTATATCCCCCCCACTTTAATGAAGACAGCTTCTCCATCCTACAGTATATCCCTCCACTTTAATGAAGACAGCTTCTCCATCCTACAGTATATCCCCCCCCACTTTAATGAAGACAGCTTCTCCATCCTACAGTATATCCCCCACTTTAATGAAGACAGCTTCTCCATCCTACAGTATATCCCTCCACTTTAATGAAGACAGCTTCTCCATCCTACAGTATATCCCTCCACTTTAATTAAGACAGCTTCTCCATCCTACAGTATATCCCCCCCACTTTAATGAAGACAGCTTCTCCATCCTGGAGGGGGAAAATCAATCATTTCCAGGCCCAGGGACATGTACTAGTCTGTGGTGACCTAAATGCCAGAACTGGACAAGAACCTGACACCCTCAGCACACAGGGGGACAAACACCTGCCAAACCCTAACCCTAACCACAGAAATAAATTGAGAAACATGTCCAACCAAAAACACAGAAGCAGAAAACCTGAGCTTACGTCTTCACTACGGTGAATCACTAAAACAATACAGAAATACACTACGGAAAAAACAAGAAACAGCACGACAGAAATCAGCTCATTGTGATTGAAGAATCCATAGAAACAAATCACTTCTGGGAAAATTGGAAAACACTAAACAATCAACAACATGAAGAGTTACCTATCCAAAATGGAGAACCTTTTGGACATATAGCAAAGAACCAAGAACAAAAATATAATCCTTTACAAATCTTAGAATCAGCTATAAAATACGACCAGAACACACTGGATTCTTCAACTACATTGGATGAACTACAGGACAAAATACAAACCCCTCCGACCCAAAAAAGGCCTGTGGTTTTAACATTGTTCGCTGAGAGTCGGGAAGCAAGTTTAGGGAGTGTTTTAATAAATAAACGAACCATAATACAAAAACAACAAAAAACACGAACAACGCACAGACAGGAAACAGAACCAGTGACGCCTGGGGGAAGGAACCAAAGGGAGTGGCGTTTATAGAGCAGGTAATCAACGAGGTGATGGAGTCCAGGTGATGTCATAATGACGTTCCGTAACGATGGTAACAGGTGTGAGCCATAACGAGCAGCCTGGTTACCTAGAGATCGGAGAGGGAGCACAGGTAACTGTGGTGTTGATCGTATACTAAACAAAATGATAAAATATACAGATCGTGAGTTCAAATAGGCTATTCTTAAACTCTTCAACGTTATCCCCAGCTCTGGCATCTTCCCTAATATTTGGAACAAAGGTCTGATCACCCTACACACGAATAATTATATCTACCTCGGCCTAACCATCAAATCCACAGGTAACTTCCACAAGGCTGTGAACGATCTGAGAGACAAGACAAGAAGGACCTTCTACGTCATCAAAAGGAACATAGAACTCAACAGCCCAATTAGGATCTGGCTAAAAATACTTCAATCAGTTATAGAGCACACCCCACAGAGCCCCAGGACAGAAACACAATTAGACCCAACCACATTATGAGAAAACAAAAATATAACTATTTGACACACTGGAAAGAATTGACCAAAATACTGTCACGTTCCTGACCTTATTTCCTTTGTTTTGTCTTTGTTTAGTTGGTCAGGACGTGAACTGGGTGGGCATTCTATGTTATGTGTTTCTATGTTGGGTTCATTCAACTAGCCTGATATGGTTCTCAATTAGGGGCAGGTGTTTTACGTTTCCTCTGATTGAGAACCATATTAAGGTAGGCTGTTCTCACTGTTTGTTTGTGGGGGATTGTTCCTGTGTCAGTGTTTGTACCACACGGGACTGTTTCGTTCATTCGTGCGTTCTTGTTTTATGTTCTCAAGTACAGGTCTGTTCACGTCGTTTATTGTTTTGTAGTTTATCAAGTGTTTTTTCGTGTTCGTCTTTATCAAATAAAAAATATGTATTCAACCCACGCTGCGTTTTGGTCCGATCCATGCTCCTCTTCAGATGAGGAGGAGGACGAGCATTACAAATACAGAGCAAACTAGAATGCTATTTGGCCCTAAACAGAGAGTACACAGTGGGAGAATACCTGACCACTGTGACTGACCCCAAATTAACGAAAAATCCTTGACTATGTACAGACTCAATGAGCCTTGCTATTGAGAAAGGCCGCCGTAGGCAGACCTGGCTCTCAGGAGAAGAAGGTATGTGCACACAGCCCACAAAATGAGGTGGAAACTGAGCTACACTTCCTAACCTCCTGCCGACTGTATGACCACATTACAGACACGTATTTCCCACAGATCACACAGACCCACGAAGAATTTGAAAACAAATCAAACATTGATAAACTCCCATATCTACTGGGTGAAATACCACAGTGTGATAAACTCCCATATCTACTGGGTGAAATACCACAGTGTGACATCACAGCAACAAGATGTGTGACCCGTTGCCATGACAAAAGGACAACCAGTGGAGAACAAACACCATTGTAAATACAACCCATATTCATCTGTTTATTTATTTTCCCTTTTGTACTTTAACTATTTGCACATTATTACAACACTGTACATAGCCAATAATATAACATTTGAAATGTCTATACTCTTTTAAAACTTGTCATGTTTACTAATGTTTCCCTTGTTTATTTTCCTTTTGTTTATTGTGTATTCCGCTTGCTTTGGCATGTTTATCATGACTGACTGTTCATCATGACTGACTGTTTATCATGACTGACTGTTTACCAGCCCATCCACCACAGCCTTACCGCCTGTTTTTCATGACTGACTGTTTATCATGACTGACTGTTCATCATGACTGACTGTTTATCATTACTGACTGTTCATCACGACTGACTGTTTATCATGACTGACTGTTTATCATGACTGACTGTTTACCAGCCCATCCACCACAGCCTTACCGCCTGTTTATCCTGTCACCTTGGCTGGTCAGGACAAAGGTCGTGCTTTAGGGCCTGTATTTCCCCTCCGACCCCCATCCTCATGGAAGTGACAAAGCCCTGTATTATAAAAGCATTGTGTTTTATCTACAGTCCAGATAGCCACCACCTCCTTCAGAAATGTCTGGTTATCTCCCACTGATAAGGAGAACAGAGTTCTGGGAGCAGAGATCACTGACTGACTGGCAATCAGAACCACGTTATCTCCCACTAGGAGAGGAGAGTTCTGGGAGCAGAGATCACTGACTGACTGGCCATCAGAACCATGTTATCTCCCACTAGGATAGGAGAGTTCTGGGAGCAGAGATCACTGACTGACTGGCCATCAGAACCACGTTATCTCCCACTGATAAGGAGAACAGAGTCCTGGGAGCAGAGATCACTGACTGACTGGCCATCAGAACCATGTTATCTCCCACTAGGATAGGAGAGTTCTGGGAGCAGAGATCACTGACTGACTGGCCATCAGAACCACGTTATCTCCCACTAGGAGAGGAGAGTTCTGGGAGCAGAGATCACTGGCTGACTGGCCATCAGAACCACGTTATCTCCCACTAGGAGAGGAGAATTCTGGGAGCAGAGATCACTGACTGACTGGCCATCAGAACCACGTTATCTCCCACTAGGAGAGGAGAGTTCTGGGAGCAGAGATCACTGACTGACTGGCCATCAGAACCACGTTATCTCCCACTAGGAGAGGAGAGTTCTGGGAGCAGAGATCACTGACTGACTGGCCATCAGAACCACGTTATCTCCCACTAGGAGAAGAGAGTTCTGGGAGCAGAGATCACTGACTGACTGGTCATCAGAACCACGTTATCTCCCACTAGGAGAGGAGAGTTCTGGGAGCAGAGATCACTGACTGACTGGCCATCAGAACCACGTTATCTCCCACTAGGAGAGGAGAGTTCTGGGAGCAGAGATCACTGACTGACTGGTCATCAGAACCACGTTATCTCCCACTAGGAGAAGAGAGTTCTGGGAGCAGAGATCACTGACTGACTGGTCATCAGAACCACGTTATCTCCCACTAGGAGAGGAGAGTTCTGGGAGCAGAGATCACTGACTGACTGGCCATCAGAACCACGTTATCTCCCACTAGGAGAGGAGAAGACAAATGTTGCCTCAAGGCTTGTATTGAGACACAGTGGCTGGATATGTCAAAAACATTTTTTTAACGACCATATTATTAATACATTATGAAGATATTATATATTATAAATACATAGTATTCAAGGATTCACATGTTGTGCTTGATGACATGTACTCCTGAGGTGCTGACCTGTTGCACCCTCGACAACCACTGTGATAATTATTATTTGACCCTGCTGGTCATCTATGAACATTTGAACATCTTGGCCATGTTCTGTTATAATCTCCACCCGGCACAGCCAGAAGAGGACTGGCCACCCCTCATAGCCTGGTTCCTCTCTAGGTTTCTTCCTAGGTTCTGGCCTTTCTAGGGAGTTTTTCCTAGCCACCGTGCTTCTACACCTGCATTGCTTGCTGTTTGGGGGTTTTAGTCTGGGTTTCTGTACAGCACTTTGAGATATCAGCTGATGTAAGAATGGCTATATAAATACATTTGATTTGATTTGATGAAGCACTTTGATGTAGTTATTGAAATAATGTGAGTCTCCAGACGGTTCAGGCTGTGTATTTGTGTATCCTTGGTGACCAGCTCCAGCAGCGATTCAAGAGGCCTAGCAGAGTTCCTCAGTAACAGAGTGAGCCTGCTCTCTCGTCCCGGGGTCAGGCCCTGAGCCTGCTCTGTCGTCCCGGTGTCAGGTCCTGAGCCTGCTCTGTCGTCCCGGTGTCAGGCCCAGAGCCTGCTCTCTCGTCCCGGGGTCAGGCCCTGAGCCTGCTCTGTCGTCCCGGTGTCAGGTCCTGAGCCTGCTCTGTCGTCCCGGTGTCAGGCCCAGAGCCTGCTCTGTCGTCCCGGCGTCAGGTCCCGAGCCTGCTCTGTCGTCCCGGCGTCAGGTCCTGAGCCTGCTCTGTCGTCCCGGTGTCAGGTCCTGAGCCTGCTCTGTCGTCCCGGTGTCAGGTCCTGAGCCTGCTCTGTCGTCCCGGTGTCAGGTCCTGAGCCTCTCGATGACCTTTGTTGTTGTTCTGGCTAGACGTCTATAATGACTTCTGATTAGTTAACTCAGTTAAACACTTGACTATTTCTGTCCCAGCGCTCATTCAGACCAGCTTGACACAGCACACACCATGTCCCCAGCCCTGCGGAGACAGACAGAGCAGACACCATGCCCCCAGCCCTGCGGAGACAGACAGAGAGACAGACACCATGCCCCCAGCCCTGAGGAGACAGACAGACACCATGTCCCCAGCCCTGAGGAGACAGACAGACCCCATGTCCCCAGCCCTGAGGAGACAGACAGACACCATGTCCCCAGCCCTGAGGGGACAGACAGACACCATGTCCCCAGCCCTGAGGAGACAGACAGACAGACACCATGTCCCCAGCCCTGAGGAGACAGACAGACACCATGTCCCCAGCCCTGAGGAGACAGACAGACACCATGTCCCCAGCCCTGAGGAGACAGACAGACACCATGTCCCCAGCCCTGAGGAGACAGACAGACACCATGTCCCCAGCCTTGAGCAGACAGACAGACACCATGTCCCCAGCCCTGAGACAGACAGACAGACAGACAGACAGACAGACAGACAGACAGACAGACAGACAGACAGACAGACAGACAGACAGACAGACAGACAGACAGACAGACAGACAGACAGACAGACAGACAGACAGAACAAAACAACCTCTTACTCCCTCCCTTCTAGCCCTGAATAATACAGAACCACTGACGTGGGTCTCAGGGCTTCTGGACCTGAATAATACAGAACCACTGACGTGGGTCTCAGGGCTTCTGGACCTGAATAATACAGAACCACTGACGTGGGTCTCAGGGCTTCTGGACCTGAATAATACAGAACCACTGACGTGGGTCTCAGGGCTTCTGGACCTGAATAATACAGAACCACTGACGTGGGTCTCAGGGCTTCTGGACCTGAATAATACAGACCCACTGACGTGGGTCTCAGGGCTTCTGGACCTGAATAATACAGAACCACTGACCTGGGTCTCAGGGCTTCTGGACCTGAATAATACAGAACCACTGACGTGGGTCTCAGGGCTTCTGGACCTGAATAATACAGAACCACTGACGTGGGTCTCAGGGCTTCTGGACCTGAATAATACAGAACCACTGACGTGGGTCTCAGGGCTTCTGGACCTGAATAATACAGACCCACTGACGTGGGTCTCAGGGCTTCTGGACCTGAATAATACAGAACCACTGACCTGGGTCTCAGGGCTTCTGGACCTGAATAATACAGAACCACTGACGTGGGTCTCAGGGCTTCTGGACCTGAATAATACAGAACCACTGACGTGGGTCTCAGGGCTTCTGGACCTGAATAATACAGAACCACTGACGTGGGTCTCAGGGCTTCTGGACCTGAATAATACAGAACCACTGACGTGGGTCTCAGGGCTTCTGGACCTGAATAATACAGAACCACTGACGTGGGTCTCAGGGCTTCTGGACCTGAATAATACAGAACCACTGACGTGGGTCTCAGGGCTTCTGGCCCTGAATAATACAGAACCACTGACGTGGGTCTCAGGGCTTCTGGACCTGAATAATACAGAACCACTGACGTGGGTCTCAGGGCTTCTGGACCTGAATAATACAGAACCACTGACGAAGGTCTCAGGGCTTCTGGACCTGGATAATACAGAACCACTGACGTGGGTCTCAGGGCTTCTGGACCTGAATACTACAGAACCACTGACGTGGGTCTCAGGGCTTCTGGACCTGGATAATACAGAACCACTGACGTGGGTCTCAGGGCTTCTGGACCTGAATACTACAGAACCACTGACGTGGGTCTCAGGGCTTCTGGACCTGAATACTACAGAACCACTGACGTGGGTCTCAGGGCTTCTAGCCCTGAATAATACAGAACCACTGACGTGGGTCTCAGGGCTTCTGGACCTGAATGATACAGAACCACTGACGTGGGTCTCAGGGCTTCTGGACCTGAATAATACAGAACCACTGACGTGGGTCTCAGGGCTTCTGGACCTGAATAATACAGAACCACTGACGTGGGTCTCAGGGCTTCTGGACCTGAATAATACAGACCCACTGACGTGGGTCTCAGGGCTTCTGGACCTGAATAATACAGAACCACTGACGTGGGTCTCAGGGCTTCTGGACCTGAATAATACAGAACCACTGACGTGGGTCTCAGGGCTTCTGGACCTGAATAATACAGAACCACTGACGTGGGTCTCAGGGCTTCTGGACCTGAATAATACAGAACCACTGACGTGGGTCTCAGGGCTTCTGGACCTGAATAATACAGAACCACTGACGTGGGTCTCAGGGCTTCTGGACCTGAATAATACAGAACCACTGACGTGGGTCTCAGGGCTTCTGGACCTGAATACTACAGAACCACTGACGTGGGTCTCAGGGCTTCTGGATCTGAATAATACAGAACCACTGACGTGGGTCTCAGGGCTTCTGGAGTTAGTGTAAGTAGCACCTCTGTAGTCACAATTCGTTGTTCGTTTATTGTTTATTGTTTTTGTTAAGTTTCACTATTAATAAATTATGTGGAACTCAACATTCGCTGCGCCTTGGTCAGTTTCTACAAACGATCGTGACAGGTATTGTGATGTCATTATGGGGTATTGTGATGTTATTATGGGGTATTGTGATGTTATTATGGGGTATTGTGATGTCATTATGGGGTATTGTGATGTCATTATGGGGTATTGTGTGTAGATTTAACCCATTTTAGAATAAGGCTGTAACGTAACAACATGTGGAAAAAAGTCAAGGTGTCTGAATACTTTGTGTGTGTGTGTGTGTGTGTGTGTGTGTGTGTGTGTGTGTGTGTGTGTGTGTGTGTGTGTGTGTGTGTGTGTGTGTGTGTGTGTGTGTGTGTGTGTGTGTGTGTGTGTGTGTGTGTGTGTGTGTGTGTGTGTGTGTGTGTGTGGTCTCTGAGATATAGTACTCTGTGGTGACTCCACTCCGTGGCGTTTCTGAGGATGAACAACGGACTGATCTGTTGATTAGCAGTTTTAAGAGGACATGTCATCCGCCAGAGAACCAGAAAGTTACTGTAGAATCCTCCTACAGCCAAGTGATGTCTATATAGTATCAGAAAGTTACTGTAGAATCCTCCTACAGCCAAGTGATGTCTATATAGTATCAGAAAGTTACTGTAGAATCCTCCTACAGCCAGGTGATGTCTATATAGTATCAGAAAGTTACTGTAGAATCCTCCTACAGCCAGGTGATGTCTATATAGTATCAGAAAGTTACTGTAGAATCCTCCTACAGCCAGGTGATGTCTATATAGTATCAGAAAGTTACTGTAGAATCCTCCTACAGTCAAGTGATGTCTATATAGTATCAGAAAGTTACTGTAGAATCCTCCTACAGCCAGGTGATGTCTATATAGTATCAGAAAGTTACTGTAGAATCCTCCTAGAGCCAGGTGATGTCTATATAGTATCAGAAAGTTACTGTAGAATCCTCCTACAGCCAGGTGATGTCTATATAGTATCAGAAAGTTACTGTAGAATCCTCCTACAGCCAGGTGATGTCTATATAGTATCAGAAAGTTACTGTAGAATCCTCCTACAGCCAGGTGATGTCTATATAGTATCAGAAAGTTACTGTAGAATCCTCCTACAGCCAAGTGATGTCTATATAGTATCAGAAAGTTACTGTAGAATCCTCCTACAGCCAGGTGATGTCTATATAGTATCAGAAAGTTACTGTAGAATCCTCCTACAGCCAGGTGATGTCTATATAGTATCAGAAAGTTACTGTAGAATCCTCCTACAGCCAAGTGATGTCTATATAGTATCAGAAAGTTACTGTAGAATCCTCCTACAGCCAGGTGATGTCTATATAGTATCAGAAAGTTACTGTAGAATCCTCCTACAGCCAGGTGATGTCTATATAGTATCAGAAAGTTACTGTAGAATCCTCCTACAGCCAAGTGATGTCTATATAGTATCAGAAAGTTACTGTAGAATCCTCCTACAGCCAAGTGATGTCTATATAGTATCAGAAAGTTACTGTAGAATCCTCCTACAGCCAAGTGATTTCTATATAGTATCAGAAAGTTACTGTAGAATCCTCCTACAGCCAAGTGATGTCTATATAGTATCAGAAAGTTACTGTAGAGTCCTCCTACAGCCAAGTGATGTCTATATAGTATCAGAAAGTTACTGTAGAATCCTCCTACAGTCAAGTGATGTCTATATAGTATCAGAAAGTTACTGTAGAATCCTCCTACAGCCAAGTGATGTCTATATAGTATCAGAAAGTTACTGTAGAATCCTCCTACAGTCAAGTGATGTCTATATAGTATCAGAAAGTTACTGTAGAATCCTCCTACAGCCAAGTGATGTCTATATAGTATCAGAAAGTTACTGTAGAATCATCCTACAGCCAGGTGATGTCTATATAGTATCAGAAAGTTACTGTAGAATCCTCCTACAGCCAAGTGATGTCTATATAGTATCAGAAAGTTACTGTAGAATCCTCCTACAGTCAAGTGATTTCTATATAGTATCAGAAAGTTACTGTAGAATCCTCCTACAGCCAGGTGATGTCTATATAGTATCAGAAAGTTACTGTAGAATCCTCCTACAGCCAGGTGATGTCTATATAGTATCAGAAAGTTACTGTAGAATCCTCCTACAGCCAGGTGATGTCTATATAGTATCAGAAAGTTACTGTAGAATCCTCCTACAGCCAGGTGATGTCTATATAGTATCAGAAAGTTACTGTAGAATCCTCCTACAGCCAGGTGATGTCTATATAGTATCAGAAAGTTACTGTAGAATCCTCCTACAGCCAAGTGATGTCTATATAGTATCAGAAAGAGCAGATTCGGAGGTTTCCAAAACACTTACCTTTGCCAAATAACTCTCACAATTGAAGAGATCAGCTTTATTTATCTCCCCTCCCTCCCTCCCTCCTTCCTCCCTCTCTCTCTCCTCTCCCTCCCTCCCCCTCTCTCTCCTCTCCCTCCCTCCCCCTCTCTCACTCCTCTCCCTCCCCCTCTCTCTCCTCTCCCTCCCCTCTCCTCTCCCCCCCCTCCCTCCCTCCCTCCCTCTCCCTCCCTTCGCCTCTCCGCCATGCCTTTTACAGGGAGGAAATGGAATGGAAGTGTCTCCATTGGTAGCAGATGGGACCCGTTTCCTGGATCTCTGTCACGGTAGTAATCCTAGACCCCTTTCAAATTTGTTCGCCAGATTTACAGTCCGATAGAGATGGAGGGATGGAAGGGTGATGTGTTTATTTGCCTGGACCTCAGGCACCAAGGGTTCTCCTGTATTTTCTCTCTTTTCTCTCACTCTCTCTGTTTCTACCCGTGTCTCTCATGTCCCACTCTCCTCTCTGTTTCTACCCGTGTCTCTCATGTCCCTCTCTTCTCTCTGTTTCTACCTGTGTGTCTCTCATGTCCCTCTCTCCTCTCTGTTTCTACCTGTGTGTCTCTCATGTCCCTCTCTCCTCTCTGTTTCTACCCGTGTCTCTCATGTCCCTCTCTCCTCTCTGTTTCTACCCGTGTCTCTCATGTCCCTCTCTCCTCTCTGTTTCTACCTGTGTGTCTCTCATGTCCCTCTCTCCTCTCTGTTTCTACCCGTGTGTCTCTCATGTCCCTCTCTCCTCTCTGTTTCTACCCGTGTCTCTCATGTCCCTCTCTCCTCTCTGTTTCTACCCGTGTCTCTCATGTCCCTCTCTCCTCCCTGTTTCTACCCGTGTGTCTCATGTCCCTCTCTCCTCTCTGTTTCTACCCGTGTCTCTCATGTCCCTTTCTCCTCTCTGTTTCTACCCGTGTCTATCATGTCCCTCTCTCCTTCTACCCGTGTCTCTCATGTCCTTCTCTCCTCTCTGTTTCTTCCTGTGTGTCTCTCATGTCCCTCTCTTCTCTCTGTTTCTACCCGTGTGTCTCATGTCCCTCTCTCCTCTCTGTTTCTACCCGTGTCTCTCATGTCCCTCTCGCCTCTCTGTTTCTACCCGTGTCTCTCATGTCCCTCTCGCCTCTCTGTTTCTACCCGTGTCTCTCATGTCCCTCTCTCCTCTCTGTTTCTACCCGTGTCTCTCATGTCCCCCTCTCCTCTCTGTTTCTACCCGTGTCTCTCATGTCCCTCTCTTTTCTATTTTATTTTCAGTAGGCCGGCCATTTTTATGATTGCCACAATCCCTCCTCCGACCTTCCGTAAGTCAGAGCTGTGGACAGAAGGATTCAGAATCCCTCCTCCGACCTTCCGGAAGTCAGAGCTGTGGACAGAAGGATTCACAATCCCTCCTCCGACCTTCCGTAAGTCAGAGCTGTGGACAGAAGGATTCAGAATCCCTCCTCCGACCTTCTGGAAGTCAGAGCTGTGGACAGAAGGATTCAGAATCCCTCCTCCGACCTTCCGGATGTCAGCGCTGTGGACAGAAGGATTCACAATCCCTCCTCCGACCTTCTGGAAGTCAGAGCTGTGGACAGAAGGATTCAGAATCCCTCCTCCGACCTTCCGGAAGTCAGAGCTGTGGACAGAAGGATTCACAATCCCTCCTCCGACCTTCTGGAAGTCAGAGCTGTGGACAGACGGATTCAGAATCCCTCCTCCGACCTTCCGGAAGTCAGAGCTGTGGACAGACGGATTCAGAATCCCTCCTCCGACCTTCCGGAAGTCAGAGCTGTGGACAGACGGATTCAGAATCCCTCCTCCGACCTTCCGGAAGTCAGAGCTGTGGACAGAAGGAATCAGAATCTTTCCTCCGACCTTCCGGAAGTCAGAGCTGTGGACAGAAGGAATCAGAATCTTTCCTCCGACCTTCCGGAAGTCAGAGCTGTGGACAGAAGGAATCAGAATCCCTCCTCCGGCCTTCCGGAAGTCAGAGCTGTGGACAGAAGGAATCAGAATCTCTCCTCCGACCTTCCGGAAGTCAGAGCTGTGGACAGAAGGAATCAGAATCCCTCCTCCGACCTTCCGGAAGTCAGAGCTGTGGACAGAAGGATTCACAAACCCTCCTCCGACCTTCCGGAAGTCAGAGCTGTGGACAGAAGGATTCAGAATCCCTCCTCCGACCTTCCGGAAGTCAGAGCTGTGGACAGAAGGAATCAGAATCTCTCCTCCGACCTTCCGGAAGTCAGAGCTGTGGACAGAAGGAATCAGAATCCCTCCTCCGACCTTCCGGAAGTCAGAGCTGTGGACAGAAGGATTCAGAATCCCTCCTCCGACCTTCCGGAAGTCAGAGCTGTGGACAGAAGGATTCAGAATCCCTCCTCCGACCTTCCGGAAGTCAGAGCTGTGGACAGAAGGATTCAGAATCCCTCCTCCGACCTTCCGGAAGTCAGAGCTGTGGACAGAAGGATTCAGAATCCCTCCTCCGACCTTCCGGAAGTCAGAGCTGTGGACAGAAGGATTCAGAATCCCTCCTCCGACCTTCCGGAAGTCAGAGCTGTGGACAGACGGATTCAGAATCCCTCCTCCGACCTTCTGGAAGTCAGAGCTGTGGACAGAAGGATTCAGAATCCCTCCTCCGACCTTCCGGAAGTCAGAGCTGTGGACAGACGGATTCAGAATCCCTCCTCCGACCTTCCGGAAGTCAGAGCTGTGGACAGAAGGAATCAGAATCCCTCCTCCGACCTTCCGGAAGTCAGAGCTGTGGACAGAAGGATTCAGAATCCCTCCTCTGACCTTCCGGAAGTCAGAGCTGTGGACAGAAGGATTCAGAATCCCTCCTCCGACCTTCCGGAAGTCAGAGCTGTGGACAGAAGGATTCACAATCCCTCCTCCGACCTTCCGGAAGTCAGAGCTGTGGACAGAAGGATTCAGAATCCCTCCTCCGACCTTCCGGAAGTCAGAGCTGTGGACAGACGGATTCACAATCCCTCCTCCGACCTTCCGGAAGTTAGAGCTGTGGACAGAAGGATTCACAATCCCTCCTCCGACCTTCCGGAAGTCAGAGCTGTGGACAGACGGATTCAGAATCCCTCCTCCGACCGTCCGGATGTCAGAGCTGTGGACAGACGGATTCAGAATCCCTCCTCCGACCTTCCGGAGGTCAGAGCTGTGGACAGAAGGATTCAGAATCCCTCCTCCGACCTTCCGGAAGTCAGAGCTGTGGACAGAAGGATTCAGAATCCCTCCTCCGACCTTCCGGAAGTCAGAGCTGTGGACAGACGGATTCAGAATCCCTCCTCCGACCTTCTGGAAGTCAGAGCTGTGGACAGAAGGATTCAGAATCCCTCCTCCGACCTTCTGGAAGTCAGAGCTGTGGACAGACGGATTCAGAATCCCTCCTCCGACCTTCTGGAAGTCAGCGCTGTGGAAAGAAGGATTCACAATCCCTCCTCCGACCTTCTGGAAGTCAGAGCTGTGGACAGAAGGATTCAGAATCCCTCCTCCGACCTTCCGGAAGTCAGAGCTGTGGACAGAAGGATTCACAATCCCTCCTCCGACCTTCTGGAAGTCAGAGCTGTGGACAGACGGATTCAGAATCCCTCCTCCGACCTTCCGGAAGTCAGAGCTGTGGACAGACGGATTCAGAATCCCTCCTCCGACCTTCCGGAAGTCAGAGCTGTGGACAGACGGATTCAGAATCCCTCCTCCGACCTTCCGGAAGTCAGAGCTGTGGACAGAAGGAATCAGAATCTTTCCTCCGACCTTCCGGAAGTCAGAGCTGTGGACAGAAGGAATCAGAATCTTTCCTCCGACCTTCCGGAAGTCAGAGCTGTGGACAGAAGGAATCAGAATCCCTCCTCCGGCCTTCCGGAAGTCAGAGCTGTGGACAGAAGGAATCAGAATCTCTCCTCCGACCTTCCGGAAGTCAGAGCTGTGGACAGAAGGAATCAGAATCCCTCCTCCGACCTTCCGGAAGTCAGAGCTGTGGACAGAAGGATTCACAAACCCTCCTCCGACCTTCCGGAAGTCAGAGCTGTGGACAGAAGGATTCAGAATCCCTCCTCCGACCTTCCGGAAGTCAGAGCTGTGGACAGAAGGAATCAGAATCTCTCCTCCGACCTTCCGGAAGTCAGAGCTGTGGACAGAAGGAATCAGAATCCCTCCTCCGACCTTCCGGAAGTCAGAGCTGTGGACAGAAGGATTCAGAATCCCTCCTCCGACCTTCCGGAAGTCAGAGCTGTGGACAGAAGGATTCAGAATCCCTCCTCCGACCTTCCGGAAGTCAGAGCTGTGGACAGAAGGATTCAGAATCCCTCCTCCGACCTTCCGGAAGTCAGAGCTGTGGACAGAAGGATTCAGAATCCCTCCTCCGACCTTCCGGAAGTCAGAGCTGTGGACAGAAGGATTCAGAATCCCTCCTCCGACCTTCCGGAAGTCAGAGCTGTGGACAGACGGATTCAGAATCCCTCCTCCGACCTTCTGGAAGTCAGAGCTGTGGACAGAAGGATTCAGAATCCCTCCTCCGACCTTCCGGAAGTCAGAGCTGTGGACAGACGGATTCAGAATCCCTCCTCCGACCTTCCGGAAGTCAGAGCTGTGGACAGAAGGAATCAGAATCCCTCCTCCGACCTTCCGGAAGTCAGAGCTGTGGACAGAAGGATTCAGAATCCCTCCTCTGACCTTCCGGAAGTCAGAGCTGTGGACAGAAGGATTCAGAATCCCTCCTCCGACCTTCCGGAAGTCAGAGCTGTGGACAGAAGGATTCACAATCCCTCCTCCGACCTTCCGGAAGTCAGAGCTGTGGACAGAAGGATTCAGAATCCCTCCTCCGACCTTCCGGAAGTCAGAGCTGTGGACAGACGGATTCACAATCCCTCCTCCGACCTTCCGGAAGTTAGAGCTGTGGACAGAAGGATTCACAATCCCTCCTCCGACCTTCCGGAAGTCAGAGCTGTGGACAGACGGATTCAGAATCCCTCCTCCGACCGTCCGGATGTCAGAGCTGTGGACAGACGGATTCAGAATCCCTCCTCCGACCTTCCGGAGGTCAGAGCTGTGGACAGAAGGATTCAGAATCCCTCCTCCGACCTTCCGGAAGTCAGAGCTGTGGACAGAAGGATTCAGAATCCCTCCTCCGACCTTCCGGAAGTCAGAGCTGTGGACAGACGGATTCAGAATCCCTCCTCCGACCTTCTGGAAGTCAGAGCTGTGGACAGAAGGATTCAGAATCCCTCCTCCGACCTTCTGGAAGTCAGAGCTGTGGACAGACGGATTCAGAATCCCTCCTCCGACCTTCTGGAAGTCAGAGCTGTGGACAGAAGGATTCAGAATCCCTCCTCCGACCTTCCGGAAGTCAGAGCTGTGGACAGAAGGATTCACAATCCCTTCTCCGACCTTCCGGGAGTCAGAGCTGTGGACAGAAGGATTCAGAATCCCTCCTCCGACCTTCCGGAAGTCAGAGCTGTGGACAGAAGGATTCAGAATCCCTCCTCCGACCTTCCGGAAGTCAGAGCTGTGGACAAAAGGATTCAGAATCCCTCCTCCGACCTTCCGTAAGTCAGAGCTGTGGACAGAAGGATTCACAATCCCTCCTCCGACCTTCCGGAAGTCAGAGCTGTGGACAGAAGGATTCAGAATCCCTCCTCCATTCTTCCGGAAGTCAGAGCTGTGGACAGAAGGATTCAGAATCCCTCCCCGACCTTCCGGAAGTCAGAGCTGTGGACAGAAGGATTCAGAATCCCTCCTCCGACCTTCCGGAAGTCAGAGCTGTGGACAGAAGGATTCAGAATCCCTCCTCCGACCTTCCGGAAGTCAGAGCTGTGGACAGAAGGATTCAGAATCCCTCCTCCGACCTTCCGGAAGTCAGAGCTGTGGACAGAAGGATTCAGAATCCCTCCTCCGACCTTCCGGAAGTCAGAGCTGTGGACAGACGGATTCAGAATCCCTCCTCCGACCTTCTGGAAGTCAGAGCTGTGGACAGAAGGATTCAGAATCCCTCCTCCGACCTTCCGGAAGTCAGAGCTGTGGACAGACGGATTCAGAATCCCTCCTCCGACCTTCCGGAAGTCAGAGCTGTGGACAGAAGGAATCAGAATCCCTCCTCCGACCTTCCGGAAGTCAGAGCTGTGGACAGAAGGATTCAGAATCCCTCCTCTGACCTTCCTGAAGTCAGAGCTGTGGACAGAAGGATTCAGAATCCCTCCTCCGACCTTCCGGAAGTCAGAGCTGTGGACAGAAGGATTCACAATCCCTCCTCCGACCTTCCGGAAGTCAGAGCTCTGGACAGAAGGATTCAGAATCCCTCCTCCGACCTTCCGGAAGTCAGAGCTGTGGACAGACGGATTCACAATCCCTCCTCCGACCTTCCGGAAGTTAGAGCTGTGGACAGAAGGATTCACAATCCCTCCTCCGACCTTCCGGAAGTCAGAGCTGTGGACAGACGGATTCAGAATCCCTCCTCCGACCGTCCGGATGTCAGAGCTGTGGACAGACGGATTCAGAATCCCCCCTCCGACCTTCCGGAGGTCAGAGCTGTGGACAGAAGGATTCAGAATCCCTCCTCCGACCTTCCGGAAGTCAGAGCTGTGGACAGAAGGATTCAGAATCCCTCCTCCGACCTTCCGGAAGTCAGAGCTGTGGACAGACGGATTCAGAATCCCTCCTCCGACCTTCTGGAAGTCAGAGCTGTGGACAGAAGGATTCAGAATCCCTCCTCCGACCTTCTGGAAGTCAGAGCTGTGGACAGACGGATTCAGAATCCCTCCTCCGACCTTCTGGAAGTCAGAGCTGTGGACAGAAGGATTCAGAATCCCTCCTCCGACCTTCCGGAAGTCAGAGCTGTGGACAGAAGGATTCACAATCCCTCCTCCGACCTTCCGGGAGTCAGAGCTGTGGACAGAAGGATTCAGAATCCCTCCTCCGACCTTCCGGAAGTCAGAGCTGTGGACAGAAGGATTCAGAATCCCTCCTCCGACCTTCCGGAAGTCAGAGCTGTGGACAAAAGGATTCAGAATCCCTCCTCCGACCTTCCGTAAGTCAGAGCTGTGGACAGAAGGATTCACAATCCCTCCTCCGACCTTCCGGAAGTCAGAGCTGTGGACAGAAGGATTCAGAATCCCTCCTCCATTCTTCCGGAAGTCAGAGCTGTGGACAGAAGGATTCAGAATCCCTCCCCGACCTTCCGGAAGTCAGAGCTGTGGACAGAAGGATTCAGAATCTTTCCTCCGACCTTCCGGAAGTCAGAGTTGTGGACAGAAGGATTCAGAATCTTTCCTCCGACCTTCCGGAAGTCAGAGCTGCGGACAGAAAAAGTCAGAATCCCTCCTCCGACCTTCCGGAAGTCAGAGCTGTGGACAGAAGGATTCACAATCCCTCCTCCGACCTTCCGGAAGTCAGAGCTGTGGACAGAAGGATTCACAATCCCTCCTCCGACCTTCCGGAAGTCAGAGCTGTGGACAGAAGGATTCAGAATCCCTCCTCCGACCTTCCGGAAGTCAGAGCTGTGGACAGAAGGATTCAGAATCCCTCCTCCGACCTTCCGAAAGTCAGAGCTGTGGACAGAAGGATTCACAAACCCTCCTCCGACCTTCCGGAAGTCAGAGCTGTGGACAGAAGGATTCAGAATCCCTCCTCCGACCTTCCGGAAGTCAGAGCTGTGGACAGAAGGATTCACAATCCCTCCTCCGACCTTCCGGAAGTCAGAGCTGTGGACAGAAGGATTCACAAACCCTCCTCCGACCTTCCGGAAGTCAGAGCTGTGGACAGAAGGATTCAGAATCCCTCCTCCGACCTTCCGGAAGTCAGAGCTGTGGACAGAAGGATTCACAATCCCTCCTCCGACCTTCTGGAAGTCAGAGCTGTGGACAGAAGGATTCACAATCCCTCCTCCGACCTTCCGGAAGTTAGAGCTGTGGACAGAAGGATTCACAATCCCTCCTCCGACCTTACGGAAGTCAGAGCTGTGGACAGAAGGATTCACAATCCCTTCTCCGACCTTCCGGAAGTCAGAGCTGTGGACAGAAGGATTCACAATCCCTCCTCCGACCTTCCGGAAGTCAGAGTTGTGGACAGAAGGATTCAGAATCCCTCATCCGACCTTCCGGAAGTCAGAGCTGTGGACAGAAGGATTCAGAATCTTTCCTCCGACCTTCCGGAAGTCAGAGCTGTGGACAGAAGGATTCACAAACCCTCCTCCGACCTTCCGGAAGTCAGAGCTGTGGACAGAAGGATTCAGAATCCCTCCTCCGACCTTCCGGAAGTCAGAGCTGTGGACAGAAGGATTCAGAATCCCTCCTCCGACCTTCCCGGAAGTCAGAGCTGTGGACAGAAGGATTCAGAATCTTTCCTCCGACCTTCCGGAAGTCAAAACTGTGGACAGAAGGATTCAGAATCTTTCCTCCGACCTTCCGGAAGTCAGAGCTGTGGACAGAAGGATTCAGAATCCCTCCTCCGACCTTCCGGAAGTCAGAGCTGTGGACAGAAGGATTCAGAATCCCTCCTCCGACCTTCCGGAAGTCAGAGCTGTGGATAGAAGGATTCACAATCCCTCCTCCGACCTTCCGGAAGTCAGAGCTGTGGACAGAAGGATTCAGAATCCCTCATCCGACCTTCCGGAAGTCAGAGCTGTGGACAGAAGGATTCAGAATCTTTCCTCCGACCTTCCGGAAGTCAGAGCTGTGGACAGAAGGATTCACAATCCCTCCTCCGACCTTCCGGAAGTCAGAGCTGTGGACAGACGGATTCACAAACCCTCCTCCGACCTTCCGGAAGTCAGAGCTGTGGACAGAAGGATTCAGAATCCCTCATCCGACCTTCCGGAAGTCAGAGCTGTGGACAGAAGGATTCAGAATCTTTCCTCCGACCTTCCGGAAGTCAGAGCTGTGGACAGAAGGATTCAGAATCCCTCCTCCGACCTTCCGGAAGTCAGAGCTGTGGACAGAAGGATTCACAATCCCTCCTCCGACCTTCCGGAAGTTAGAGCTGTGGACAGAAGGATTCACAATCCCTCCTCCGACCTTCCGGAAGTCAGAGGTGTGGACAGAAGGATTCACAATCCCTCCTCCGACCTTCAGAGCTGTGGACAGAAGGATTCAGAATCTTTCCTCCGACCTTCCGGAAGTCAGAGCTGTGGACAGAAGGATTCACAATTTTATTTTATATATTTTTTTTATTTCACCTTTATTTAACCAGGTAGGCTAGTTGAGAACAAGTTCTCATTTGCAACTGCGACCTGGCCAAGATAAAGCATAGCAGTGTGAACAGACAACACAGAGTTACACATGGAGTAAACAATAAACAAGTCAATAACATGGTAGAAAAAAAAGAGAATCTATATACAATGTGTGCAAAAGGCATGAGGTAGGCAATAAATCGAATAATTACAATTTAGCGGATTAACACTGGAGTGATAAATCATCAGATGATCATGTGCAAGAAGAGATACTGGTGTGCAAAAGAGCAGAAAAGTAAATAAATAAAAGCAGTATGGGGGGTGAGGTAGGTAAATTGGGTGGGTAGTTTACAGATGGACTATGTACAGCTGCAGCGATCGGTTAGCTGCTCGGATAGCAGATTTTTAAAGTTGTTGAGGGAGATAAAAGTCTCCAACTTCAGAGATTTTTGCAATTCGTTCCAGTCGCAGGCAGCAGAGAACTGGAAGGAAAGGCGTCCAAATGAGGTTTTGGCTTTAGGGATGATCAGTGAGATACACCTGCTGGAGCGCGTGCTGCGGGTGGGTGTAGCCATCGTGACCAGTGAACTGAGATAAGGCGGCACTTTACCTAGCATAGCCTTGTAGATGACCTGGAGCCAGTGGGTCTGACGACGAACATGTAGCGAGGGCCAGCCGACTAGGGCATACAGGTCGCAGTGGTGGGTCGTATAAGGTGCTTTAGTAACAAAACGAATGGCACTGTGATAAACTGCATCCAGTTTGCTGAGTAGAGTATTGGAAGCTATTTTGTAGATGACATCGCCGAAGTCGAGGATCGGTAGGATAGTCAGTTTTACTAGGGTAAGTTTGGCGGCGTGAGTGAAGGAGGCTTTGTTGCGGAATAGAAAGCCGATTCTTGATTTGATTTTGGATTGGAGATGTTTGATATGAGTCTGGAAGGAGAGTTTGCAGTCTAGCCAGACACCTAGGTACTTATAGATGTCCACATATTCTAGGTCGGAACCGTCCAGGGTGGTGATGCTAGTCGGGCGTGCGGGTGCAGGCAGCGAACGGTTGAAAAGCATGCATTTGGTTTTACTAGCGTTTAAGAGCAGTTGGAGGCCACGGAAGGAGTGTTGTATGGCATTGAAGCTCGTTTGGAGGTTAGATAGCACAGTGTCCAAGGAAGGGCCGGAAGTATATAGAATGGTGTCGTCTGCGTAGAGGTGGATCAGGGAATCGCCCGCAGCAAGAGCAACATCATTGATGTATACAGAGAAAAGAGTCGGCCCGAGAATTGAACCCTGTGGTACCCCCATAGAGACTGCCAGAGGACCGGACAACATGCCCTCCGATTTGACACACTGAACTCTGTCTGCAAAGTAGTTGGTGAACCAGGCAAGGCAGTCATTAGAAAAACCGAGGCTACTGAGTCTGCCGATAAGAATATGGTGATTGACAGAGTCGAAAGCCTTGGCCAGGTCGATGAAGACGGCTGCACAGTAATGTCTTTTATCGATGGCGGTTATGATATCGTTTAGTACCTTGAGCGTGGCTGAGGTGCACCCGTGACCGGCTCGGAAACCGGATTGCACAGCGGAGAAGGTACGGTGGGATTCGAGATGGTCAGTGATCTGTTTGTTGACTTGGCTTTCGAAGACCTTAGATAGGCAGGGCAGGATGGATATAGGTCTGTAACAGTTTGGGTCCAGGGTGTCTCCCCCTTTGAAGAGGGGGATGACCGCGGCAGCTTTCCAATCCTTGGGGATCTCAGATGATACGAAGGAGAGGTTGAACAGGCTGGTAATAGGGGGTGCGACAATGGCGGCGGACAGTTTCAGAAATAGGGGGTCCAGATTGTCAAGCCCAGCTGATTTGTATGGGTCCAGGTTTTCCAGCTCTTTCAGAACATCTGCTATCTGGATATGGGTAAAGGAGAAGCTGGGGAGGCTTGGGCGAGTAGCAGCGGGGGGGGGCGGGGCTGTTGGCCAGGGTTGGAGTCGCCAGGAGGAAGGCATGGCCAGCCATTGAGAAATGTTTGTTGAAGTTTTCGATTATCACGGACTTATCAGTGGTGACCGTGTTACCTAGCCTCAGTGCAGTGGGCAGCTGGGAGGAGGTGCTCTTGTTTTCCATGGACTTTACAGTATCCCAGAACTTTTTGGAGTTAGAGCTACAGGATGCAAATTTCTGCTTGAAAAAGCTGGCCTTTGCTTTCCTGACTGACTGCGTGTATTGGTTCCTGACTTCCCTGAACAGTTGCATATCGCGGGGGCTCTTCGATGCTATTGCAGTTCGCCACAGGATGTTTTTGTGCTGGTCGAGGGCAGTCAGGTCTGGAGTGAACCAAGGGCTATATCTGTTCTTGGTTCTGCATTTTTTGAACGGAGCATGCTTGTCTAATATGGTGAGGAAGTAACTTTTAAAGAATGACCAGGCATCCTCAACTGACGGGATGAGGTCAATATCCTTCCAGGGTACCCGGGCCAGGTCGATTAGAAAGGCCTGCTCGCAGAAGTGTTTTAGGGAGCGTTTGACAGTGATGAGGGGTGGTCGTTTGACCGCGGACCCGTGGCGGATACAGGCAATGAGGCAGTGATCGCTGAGATCTTGATTGAAGACAGCAGAGGTGTATTTGGAGGGCAGGTTGGTCAGGATAATGTCTATTAGGGTGCCCATGTTTACGGATTTAGGGTTGTACCTGGTGGGTTCCTTGATGATTTGTGTGAGATTGAGGGCATCAAGCTTGGATTGTAGGACTGCCGGGGTGTTAAGCATATCCCAGTTTAGGTCACCTAACAGAACAAACTCTGAAGCTAGATGGGGAGCGAATAATTCACAGATGGTGTCCAGGGCACAGCTGGGAGCTGAGGGGGGTTGGTAGCAGGCGGCAACAGTGAGAGACTTATTTCTGGAGAGATTAATTTTTAAAATTAGAAGTTAGAACTGTTTGGGCATAGACCTGGAAAGTATGACAGAACTTTGCAGGCTATCTCTGCAGTAGATTGCAACTCCTCCCCCTTTGGCAGTTCTATCTTGACGGAAAGTGTTATAGTTGGTTATGGAAATCCCAGAATTTTTGGTGGCCTTCCTAAGCCAGGATTCGGACACGGCAAGGACATCAGGGTTGGCAGAGTGTGCTAAAGCGGTGAGTAAGGCAAACTTAGGGAGGAGGCTTCTGATGTTGACATGCATGAGGCCAAGGCTTTTTCGATCACAGAAGTCAACAAATGAGGGTGACTGGGGACATGCAGGGCCTGGGTTTACCTCCACATCACCCGAGGAACAGAGGAGTAGTAGGATGAGGGTGCGGCTAAAGGCTATCAAAACTGGTCGCCTAGAGCGTTGGGGACAAAGAATAAAAGGAGCAGATTTATGGGCGTGGTAGAATAGATTCTGGGCATAATGTGCAGACAGGGGTATGGTGGGGCACGGGTACAGCGGAGGCAAGCCCAGGCACTGGGTGATGATAAGAGAGGTTGTATCTCTGGACATGCTGGTCTCAATGGGTGAGGTCACCACATGTGTGGGGGGTGGGACAAAGGAGGTATCAGAGGTACGGAGAGTGGAACTACAGGGTCCATTGCAAACCAAAACAATGAGAATGATAACTAGCCTGAACAACAGTATGCAAGGCATATTGATATTTGAGAGAGACATACAATAAGGCATAAAGTGATTGCAGGTCTTGATTGGGAGAGCTAGCTAAAACAACAGGTAAGATAACAGCAGCAATAACAGGGTGCTAGTCTAACACAGCAACAACAGGTAAAAATGGCGACGACTAGGCAGAGAGGGTCGGATTAACTACACACAGATCCTGAGTTAAAGCACAGAGCCGACAGATAAAACACAAATAAACAGAATGGAGTACCGTGAATTAATGGACAGTCAAGCAGGCATCAGCTATGTAGCCAAGTGATCATAGTGTCCAGGGGGCAGCCGTAGATGGAGCAGGGAGGCCTCCACTAAGCTAGCACGCGGCGTTTAAAGTTAGTAGCCCGGGGGGTGGTCTGCTCAGACGGAGGGGGTCTGCTCAGACGTGGTCGTGTCGACAGAGAATCCAAGCCGGATGGCGATGGCGAAAGAGAGGTTGTGAATTGTAGAATTGTGTTTGCTAACTGGTGCTAGCTTCGTGGCAGTGGCGCTAGCTGCGCTAGCTGCAAGCTAGCTGTGAGGATCAGAAGTAGTGGCTCAGGGATTACGGCAGGAATCCGGCGTTGTTGTCGAGAGACAGTCCGATGCTGGTAAATTGGTGAGTAATATCCAGGCTAATAACAGGGCTGGTGTCTGTGCAGAAGGTAAAAGCTGCTAGCAGCGGCAAAAAATGGCTATTCCCTCCTCCGACCTTCCGGAAGTCAGAGCTGTGGACAGACGGATTCAGACACTTCCTGAAGCGATGCCTTGTGAGGAACCCAGAGCACTTGGCCACGGTTACTACGGTTACTACACTACTACACTACTACAGGTGTGTGTGTGTGTCAGGGTGTGTGTGTGTGTCACGATGTGTGTGTGTGTGTCAGGGTGTGTGTGTGTCATGGTGTGTGTGTGTGTGTGTGTGTGTGTGTGTGTGTGTGTGTGTGTGTGTGTGTGTGTGTGTGTGTGTGTGTGTGTGTGTGTGTGTGTGTGTGTGTGTGTGTGTGTGTGTGTGTGTGTGTGTGTGTGTGTGTGTGTGTGTGTGCGGTGTGGAGGGTGTGTGTGTGGGACAGAGGTGATAGGTTGAGTGATAACAGTAGTAAATCCACCTACTGTACGGCTCGCTGACGTCCTCCTCTGTCCCAGGTATTTATTAGGTGGTTCGTCTGTACGACTCGCTGACGTTCTCCTCTGTCCCAGGTATTTATTAGGTGGTTCGTCTGTACGACTCGCTGACGTTCTCCTCTGTCCCAGGTATTTATCAGGTGGTTCGTCTGTACGACTCGCTGACGTTCTCCTCTGTCCCAGGTATTTATTAGGTGGTTCGTCTGTACGACTCGCTGACGTCCTCCTCTGTCCCAGGTATTTATTAGGTGGTTCGTCTGTACGACTCGCTGACGTTCTCCTCTGTCCCAGGTATTTATCAGGTGGTTCGTCTGTACGACTCGCTGACGTTCTCCTCTGTCCCAGGTATTTATTAGGTGGTTCGTCTGTACGACTCGCTGACGTTCTCCTCTGTCCCAGGTATTTATTAGGTGGTTCGTCTGTACGACTCGCTGACGTCCTCCTCTGTCCCAGGTATTTATCAGGTGGTTCGTCTGTACGACTCGCTGACGTTCTCCTCTGTCCCAGGTATTTATCAGGTGGTTCGTCTGTACGACTCGCTGACGTCCTCCTCTGTCCCAGGTATTTATTAGGTGGTTCGTCTGTACGACTCGCTGACGTTCTCCTCTGTCCCAGGTATTTATCAGGTGGTTCGTCTGTACGACTCGCTGACGTTCTCCTCTGTCCCAGGTATTTATCAGGTGGTTCGTCTGTACGACTCGCTGATGTTCTCCTCTGTCCCAGGTATTTATCAGGTGGTTCGTCTGTACGACTCGCTGACGTCCTCCTCTGTCCCAGGTATTTATTAGGTGGTTCGTCTGTACGACTCGCTGACGTCCTCCTCTGTCCCTGGTATTTATTAGGTGGTTCGTCTGTCTGAGTTTTTAACATAGAAAAGTCAATAGATCCAATAATAACTATGGACTGAAGCTCCTATCTGTCAAGAGCTGATGTGTTTGCTCACATACTAACTGATACCACATGGAGATATATCCAAGTCTCTCTCTCCCTGGGGTCTCTCTCCCTGGGGTTTCCCATTTCATCAGAATCTGATCCAGTGTTATGTTACTGCCCGACACTCTCCACGGCCCGACACGCCCAGAGCATGTCGATGTCAATGACAATGTTACCAGAGCCCTAGTGCCCTACTGCAGACCAGAGCCCTAGTGCCCTACTACAGACCAGAGCCCTAGTGCCCTACTGCAGACCAGAGCCCTAGTGCCCTACTTTAGACCAGAGCCCTAGTGCCCTACTTTAGACCAGAGCCCTAGTGCCCTACTGTAGACCAGAGCCCTAGTGCCCTACTGCAGACCAGAGCCCTAGTGCCCTACTGTAGACCAGAGCCCTAGTGCCCTACTGTAGACCAGAGCCCTAGTGCCCTACTGTAGACCAGAGCCCTAGTGCCCTACTGTAGACCAGAGCCCCAGAGCCCTAGGCCCTGGTCTAAAGTAGTGCACTATATAGGGAATAGGGCCCTGGTCTAAAGTAGTGCACTATATAGGGAATAGGGCTCTGGTCTAAAGTAGTGCACTACATAGGGCCCTGGACTAAAGTAGTGCACTACATAGGGTCCTGGTCTAAAGTATTGCACTACATAGGGCCCTGGTCTAAAGTAGTGCACTACATAGGGAATAGGGTCCTGGTCTAAAGTAGTGCACTACATAGGGAATAGGGCTCTGGTCTAAAGTAGTGCACTACATAGGGTCCTGGTCTAAAGTAGTGCACTATATAGGGAATAGGGCCCTGGTCTAAAGTAGTGCACTATATAGGGAATAGGACCCTGGTCTAAAGTAGTGCACTACATAGGGAATAGGGCTCTGGTCTAAAGTAGTGCACTACATAGGGAATAGGGCCCTGGTCTAAAGTAGTGCACTATATAGGGAATAGGGCCCTAGTCTAAAGTAGTGCACTATATAGGGAATAGGGCCCTGGTCTAAAGTAGTGCACTATATAGGGAATAGGGCCCTGGTCTAAAGTAGTGCACTATATAGGGAATAAGACCCTGGTCTAAAGTAGTGCACTATATAGGGAATAGGGCCCTGGTCTAAAGTAGTGCACTATATAGGGAATAGGGCCCTGGTCTAAAGTAGTGCACTACATTGGGTCCTGGTCTAAAGTAGTGCACTACATTGGGCCCTGGTCTAAAGTAGTGCACTACATTGGGTCCTGGTCTAAATTAGTGCACTACATTGGGTCCTGGTCTAAAGTAGTGCACTACATTGGGCCCTGGTCTAAAGTAGTGCACTACATTGGGCCCTGGTCTAAAGTAGTGCACTACATTGGCTCCTGGTCTAAAGTAGTGCACTACATTGGGTCCTGGTCTAAAGTAGTGCACTATATAGGGAATAGGGCTCTGGTCTAAAGTAGTGCACTACATAGGGTCCTGGTCTAAAGTAGTGCACTATATAGGGAATAGGGCCCTGGTCTAAAGTAGTGCACTATATAGGGCCCTGGTCTAAAGTAGTGCACTATATAGGGAATAGGGCCCTGGTCTAAAGTAGTGCACTATATAGGGAATAGGGTCCTGGTCTAAAGTAGTGCACTACATAGGGAATAGGGTCCTGGTCTAAAGTAGTGCACTATGTAGGGAATAGGGCTCTGGTCTAAAGTAGTACACTATATAGGGAATAGGGCTCTGGTCTAAAGTAGTGCACTATATAGGGAATAGGGCTCTGGTCTAAAGTAGTGCACTACATAGGGTCCTGGTCTAAAGTAGTGCACTATATAGGGAATAGGGCCCTGGTCTACAGTAGTGCACTATATAGGACCCTGGTCTAAAGTAGTGCACTATATAGGGAATAGGGCCCTGGTCTAAAGTAGTGCACTACATAGGGAATAGGGCTCTGGTCTAAAGTAGTGCACTACATAGGGAATAGGGCCCTGGTCTAAAGTAGTGCACTATATAGGGCCCTGGTCTAAAGTAGTGCACTATATAGGGAATAGGGCCCTGGTCTAAAGTAGTGCACTACATAGGGAATAGGGCTCTGGTCTAAAGTAGTGCACTACATAGGGAATAGGGCCCTGGTCTAAAGTAGTGCACTATATAGGGAATAGGGCCCTAGTCTAAAGTAGTGCACTATATAGGGAATAGGGCCCTGGTCTAAAGTAGTGCACTATATAGGGAATAGGGCCCTGGTCTAAAGTAGTGCACTACATAGGGCCCTGGTCTAAAGTAGTGCACTACATAGGGTCCTGGTCTAAAGTAGTGCACTACATAGGGTCCTGGTCTAAAGTAGTGCACTATATAGGGAATAGGGCCCTGGTCTAAAGTAGTGCACTATATAGGGAATAGGGCCCTGGTCTAAAGTAGTGCACTACATAGGGTCCTGGTCTAAAGTAGTGCACTATATAGGGAATCGGGCCCTGGTCTAAAGTAGTGCACTACATAGGGTCCTGGTCTAAAGTAGTGCACTATATAGGGAATAGGGCCCTGGTCTAAAGTAGTGCACTATATAGGGCCCTGGTCTAAAGTAGTGCACTATATAGGGCCCTGGTCTAAAGTAGTGCACTATATAGGGAATAGGGCCCTGGTCTAAAGTAGTGCACTACATAGGGAATAGGGCTCTGGTCTAAAGTAGTGCACTACATAGGGAATAGGGCTCTGGTCTAAAGTAGTGCACTATATAGGGTCCTGGTCTAAAGTAGTGCACTATATAGGGAATAGGGCCCTGGTCTAAAGTAGTGCACTACATAGGGAATAGGGCTCTGGTCTAAAGTAGTGCACTATATAGGGTCCTGGTCTAAAGTAGTGCACTATATAGGGAATAGGGCTCTGGTCTAAAGTAGTGCACTACATAGGGAATAGGGCTCTGGTCTAAAGTAGTGCACTATATAGGGTCCTGGTCTAAAGTATTGCACTATATAGAGAATAGGGCCCTGGTCTAAAGTAGTGCACTATATAGGGAATAGGGCCCTGGTCTAAAGTAGTGCACTATATAGGGAATAGGGCCCTGGTCTAAAGTAGTGCACTATATAGGGAATAGGGCCCTGGTCTAAAGTAGTGCACTATATAGGGAATAGGGCTCTGGTCTAAAGTAGTGCACTACATAGGGTCCTGGTCTAAAGTAGTGCACTACATAGGGAATAGGGCCCTGGTCTAAAGTAGTGCACTATATAGGGCCCTGGTCTAAAGTAGTGCACTACATAGGGAATAGGGCTCTGGTCTAAAGTAGTGCACTACATAGGGAATAGGGCCCTGGTCTAAAGTAGTGCACTATATAGGGAATAGGACCCTGGTCTAAAGTAGTGCACTATATAGGGCCCTGGTCTAAAGTAGTGCACTACATAGGGAATAGGGCCCTGGTCTAAAGTAGTGCACTATATAGGGAATAGGGCTCTGGTCTAAAGTAGTGCACTACATAGGGAATAGGGCCCTGGTCTAAAGTAGTGCACTATATAGGGAATAGGGCCCTAGTCTAAAGTACTGCACTATATAGGGAATAGGGCCCTGGTCTAAAGTAGTGCACTATATAGGGAATAGGGCCCTGGTCTAAAGTAGTGCACTACATAGGGCCCTGGTCTAAAGTAGTGCACTACATAGGGTCCTGGTCTAAAGTAGTGCACTACATAGGGTCCTGGTCTAAAGTAGTGCACTATATAGGGAATAGGGCCCTGGTCTAAAGTAGTGCACTATATAGGGAATAGGGCCCTGGTCTAAAGTAGTGCACTATATAGGGAATCGGGCCCTGGTCTAAAGCAGTGCACTACATAGGGTCCTGGTCTAAAGTAGTGCACTATATAGGGAATAGGGCCCTGGTCTAAAGTAGTGCACTATATAGGGCCCTGGTCTAAAGTAGTGCACTATATAGGGCCCTGGTCTAAAGTAGTGCACTATATAGGGAATAGGGCCCTGGTCTAAAGTAGTGCACTACATAGGGAATAGGGCTCTGGTCTAAAGTAGTGCACTACATAGGGAATAGGGCTCTGGTCTAAAGTAGTGCACTATATAGGGTCCTGGTCTAAAGTAGTGCACTATATAGGGAATAGGGCCCTGGTCTAAAGTAGTGCACTACATAGGGAATAGGGCTCTGGTCTAAAGTAGTGCACTACATAGGGAATAGGGCTCTGGTCTAAAGTAGTGCACTATATAGGGTCCTGGTCTAAAGTAGTGCACTATATAGAGAATAGGGCCCTGGTCTAAAGTAGTGCACTATATAGGGAATAGGGCCCTGGTCTAAAGTAGTGCACTATATAGGGAATAGGGCCCTGGTCTAAAGTAGTGCACTATATAGGGAATAGGGCCCTGGTCTAAAGTAGTGCACTATATAGGGAATAGGGCCCTGGTCTAAAGTAGTGCACTATATAGGGAATAGGGCCCTGGTCAAAAGTAGTGCACTATATAGGGAATAGGGCCCTGGTCTAAAGTAGTGCACTATATAGGGAATAGGGCTCTGGTCTAAAGTAGTGCACTATATAGGGAATAGGGCCCTGGTCTAAAGTAGTGCACTAGGTAGGGAATAGGGCTCTGGTCTAAAGTAGTGCACTATATAGGGTCCTGGTCTAAAGTAGTGCCCTATATAGGGAATAGGGCCCTGGTCTAAAGTAGTGCACTACATAGGGAATAGGGCCCTGGTCTAAAGTAGTGCACTACATAGGGAATAGGGCTCTGGTCTAAAGTAGTGCACTACATAGGGAATAGGGCCCTGGTCTAAAGTAGTGCACTACATAGGGAATAGGGCTCTGGTCTAAAGTAGTGCACTATATGGGGTCCTGGTCTAAAGTAGTGCCCTATATAGGGAATAGGGCCCTGGTCTAAAGTAGTGCACTACATAGGGAATAGGGCCCTGGTCTAAAGTAGTGCACTACATAGGGAATAGGGCCCTGGTCTAAAGTAGTGCACTACATAGGGAATAGGGCCCTGGTCTACAGTAGTGCACTATATAGGGAATAAGACCCTGGTCTAAAGTAGTGCACTACATAGGGAATAGGGCTCTGGTCTAAAGTAGTGCACTACATAGGGTATAGGGCCCTGGTCTAAAGTAGTGCACTACATAGGGAATAGGGCTCTGGTCTAAAGTAGTGCACTACATAGAGAATAGGGCCCTGGTCTAAAGTAGTGCACTGCATAGGGAATAGGGCTCTGGTTTAAAGTAGTGCACTACATAGGGAATAGGGCTCTGGTCTAAAGTAGTGCACTATATAGGGAATAGGGCTCTGGTCTAAAGTAGTGCACTATATAGTGCGCTATACTGATCCCTCTACTGACCAGGATGTAGCCCAGGCTATACTGATCCCTCTACTGACCAGGATGTAGCCCAGACTATACTGATCCCTCTTCTGACCAGGATGTAGTCCAGGCTATACTGATCCCTCTACTGACCAGGATGTAGCCCAGGCTATACTGATCCCTCTACTGACCAGGATGTAGCCCAGGCTATACTGATCCCTCTACTGACCAGGATGTAGTCCAGGTCTATACTGATCCCTCTACTGACCAGGATGTAGTCCAGGCTATACTGATCCCTCTACTGACCAGGATGTAGCCCAGGCTATACTGATCCCTCTACTGACCTGGATGTAGCCCAGGCTATACTGATCCCTCTACTGACCTGGATGTAGCCCAGGTCTATTGAGAGAGACTATACTGATCCCTCTACTGACCAGGATGTAGCCCAGGCTATACTGATCCCTCTACTGACCAGGATGTAGCCCAGGTCTATTGAGAGAGACTATACTGATCCCTCTACTGACCAGGATGTAGCCCAGGCTATACTGATCCCTCTACTGACCAGGATGTAGCCCAGACTATACTGATCCCTCTACTGACCAGGATGTAGCCCAGGCTATACTGATCCCTCTACTGACCAGGATGTAGTCCAGGCTATACTGATCCCTCTACTGACCAGGATGTAGCCCAGGTCTATTGAGAGAGACTATACTGATCCCTCTACTGACCAGGATGTAGCCCAGGCTATACTGATCCCTCTACTGACCAGGATGTAGCCCAGGTCTATTGAGAGAGACTATACTGATCCCTCTACTTGACAGGATGTAGCCCAGGTCTATTGAGAGAGACTATACTGATCCCTCTACTGACCAGGATGTAGCCCAGGCTATACTGATCCCTCTACTGACCAGGATGTAGTCCAGGCTATACTGATCCCTCTACTGACCAGGATGTAGCCCAGGTCTATTGAGAGAGACTATACTGATCCCTCTACTGACCAGGATGTAGCCCAGGCTATACTGATCCCTCTACTGACCAGGATGTAGCCCAGGCTATACTGATCCCTCTACTGACCAGGATGTAGCCCAGGCTATACTGATCCCTCTACTGACCAGGATGTAGCCCAGGTCTATTGAGAGAGACTATACTGATCCCTCTACTGACCAGGATGTAGCCCAGGCTATACTGATCCCTCTACTGACCAGGATGTAGTCCAGGTCTATTGAGAGAGACTATACTGATCCCTCTACTGACCAGGATGTAGCCCAGGCTATACTGATCCCTCTACTGACCAGGATGTAGCCCAGACTATACTGATCCCTCTACTGACCAGGATGTAGTCCAGGTCTATTGAGAGAGACTATACTGATCCCTCTACTGACCAGGATGTAGCCCAGGCTATACTGATCCCTCTACTGACCAGGATGTAGTCCAGGCTATACTGATCCCTCTACTGACCAGGATGTAGTCCAGGTCTATTGAGAGAGACTATACTGATCCCTCTACTGACCAGGATGTAGCCCAGGCTATACTGATCCCTCTACTGACCAGGATGTAGCCCAGACTATACTGATCCCTCTACTGACCAGGATGTAGCCCAGGCTATACTGATCCCTCTACTGACCAGGATGTAGTCCAGGCTATACTGATCCCTCTACTGACCAGGATGTAGCCCAGGTCTATTGAGAGAGACTATACTGATCCCTCTACTGACCAGGATGTAGCCCAGGCTATACTGATCCCTCTACTGACCAGGATGTAGCCCAGGTCTATTGAGAGAGACTATACTGATCCCTCTACTTGACAGGATGTAGCCCAGGTCTATTGAGAGAGACTATACTGATCCCTCTACTGACCAGGATGTATCCCAGGCTATACTGATCCCTCTACTGACCAGGATGTAGTCCAGGCTATACTGATCCCTCTACTGACCAGGATGTAGCCCAGGTCTATTGAGAGAGACTATACTGATCCTTCTACTGACCAGGATGTAGCCCAGGCTATACTGATCCCTCTACTGACCAGGATGTAGTCCAGGCTATACTGATCCCTCTACTGACCAGGATGTAGCCCAGGTCTATTGAGAGAGACTATACTGATCCCTCTACTGACCAGGATGTAGCCCAGGCTATACTGATCCCTCTACTGACCAGGATGTAGCCCAGGTCTATTGAGAGAGACTATACTGATCCCTCTACTGACCAGGATGTAGTCCAGGCTATACTGATCCCTCTACTGACCAGGATGTAGTCCAGGTCTATTGAGAGAGACTATACTGATCCCTCTACTGACCAGGATGTAGCCCAGACTATACTGATCCCTCTACTGACCAGGATGTAGCCCAGGCTATACTGATCCCTCTACTGACCAGGATGTAGTCCAGGCTATACTGATCCCTCTACTGACCAGGATGTAGCCCAGGTCTATTGAGAGAGACTATACTGATCCCTCTACTGACCAGGATGTAGCCCAGGCTATACTGATCCCTCTACTGACCAGGATGTAGCCCAGGTCTATTGAGAGAGACTATACTGATCCCTCTACTTGACAGGATGTAGCCCAGGTCTATTGAGAGAGACTATACTGATCCCTCTACTGACCAGGATGTATCCCAGGCTATACTGATCCCTCTACTGACCAGGATGTAGTCCAGGCTATACTGATCCCTCTACTGACCAGGATGTAGCCCAGGTCTATTGAGAGAGACTATACTGATCCCTCTACTGACCAGGATGTAACCCAGGCTATACTGATCCCTCTACTGACCAGGATGTAGTCCAGGTCTATTGAGAGAGACTATACTGATCTCTCTACTGACCAGGATGTAGCCCAGGCTATACTGATCCCTCTACTGACCAGGATGTAGCCCAGGCTATACTGATCCCTCTACTGACCAGGATGTAGCCCAGGCTATACTGATCCCTCTACTGACCAGGATGTAGCCCAGGCTATACTGATCCCTCTACTGACCAGGATGTAGCCCAGACTATACTGATCCCTCTACTGACCAGGATGTAGTCCAGGCTATACTGATCCCTCTACTGACCAGGATGTAGTCCAGGCTATACTGATCCCTCTACTGACCAGGATGTAGTCCAGGCTATACTGATCCCTCTACTGACCAGGATGTAGCCCAGGCTATACTGATCCCTCTACTGACCAGGATGTAGCCCAGGCTATACTGATCCCTCTACTGACCAGGATGTAGTCCAGGCTATACTGATCCCTCTACTGACCAGGATGTAGTCCAGGCTATACTGATCCCTTTACTGACCAGGATGTAGTCCAGGCTATACTGATCCCTCTACTGACCAGGATGTAGTCCAGGTTATACTGATCCCTCTTCTGACCAGGATGTAGTCCAGGCTATACTGATCCCTCTACTAACCAGGATGTAGTCCAGGCTATACCGATCCCTCTACTGACCAGGATGTAGCCCAGGCTATACTGATCCCTCTACTGACCAGGATGTAGTCCAGGCTATACTGATCCCTCTACTGACCAGGATGTAGCCCAGGCTATACTGATCCCTCTACTGACCAGGATGTAGCCCAGGCTATACTGATCCCTCTACTGACCAGGATGTAGCCCAGGCTATACTGATCCCTCTACTGACCAGGATCTTATCACCTCCTCAACTCAAACATGCTCCATTTTATTGACTGTTTCCTAACATCTGACCTAGAACCATCAACCACTTGTTATCTAGCTCCCTCCCTCGCTGCATTTTATTGATGGCAATTTGAATGCACAGAGATACCGCGACGAGATCCTGAGGCCCCGTTGTCGTGCCATTCATCCGCCGCCATCGCCTCATGTCTCAGCGTGATAATCCACAGCCGCTAATATCCAGCGAATTGGCACAGCCGTCGAAGGAGGAATGGGGACAACATTCCCCAGGCCACAATCAACAGCCTGATCAATCAACAGCCTGATCAATCAACAGCCTGATCAATCAACAGCCTGATCAATCAACAGCCTGATCAATCAACAGCCTGACCAATCAACAGCCTGATCAATCAACAGCCTGACCAATCAACAGCCTGACCAATCAACAGCCTGATCAATCAACAGCCGGATCAATCAACAGCCTGACCAATCAACAGCCTGATCAATCAACAGCCTGAGCAATCAACAGCCTGACCAATCAACAGCCTGATCAATCAACAGCCTGACCAATCAACAGCCTGATCAATCAACAGCCTGATCAATCAACAGCCTGATCAATCAACAGCCTGATCAACTCTATGTGAAGGAGATGTGTCACGCTGCATGAGGTAAATGATGGTCACACCAGATACTGTCTGGTTTTCTGATCCACGCCCCCTACCTCATTTGAAGGGATCTGTGACCAACAGATGCATATCTGTATTCCCAGTCAGTTGAAATCCATAGATTAGGGACTCATTTATTTATTTCAATTGACTGATTTCTTTAAAAAGAAAGGAGGACCAAGGCAACTCTTTATATAATTAATTAAAATGCCTTTATTCGTATTGCATGTTCAATAGAAACAAACATTTCTTTTTAAACCGACGCGTTTCGGCTGCACGGCCTTCGTCAGGGAGTACAAAATAAAAGAATACAAAATGTCCTCTTTTGAACAGCTTTTCCAATTAGCCCTAATTGGAAGAAGAGGGAGTGGTTACAACATTGATTGGACAACACCTAGTGAGCAATACTATACACATTAAAAGGTGAAATACTGTAGCTGTGTTTTCATAAACATTACAACTCCAAGCTAGAAGTATCAGGACACCTAGAAAGGTAGCTCTACCCTTTAAATACGACTGGGAGAAGGGTCTAGAATCAGACAGCAATATATTCCATAGTCCACTAGAACACAGCACAACATGAACAACACCAGTGTAAACGTAGCTGAGGACAAGTGAGACAAATGTTGAGCCAAATTTCAATTGACTGATTTCTTTATATGATCTGTAAGTCAGGAGAATCGTTGAAATAGTTTGTGTTTATATTTTAGTTCAGTGATGTTTCTTTCTCACGTCCTTCTTAATTTTATTTATGGTGTGTTTTTGTTCTACCTTGTGATTTTTAGTGCTACGTTGGTATTGATTAGTGTTGATATTGATTAGTGTTGATATTGATTAGTGTTGATATTGATTAGTGTTGATATTGATTAGTGCTACATTGATATTGATTAGTGCTATGTTGATATTGATTAGTGCTATGTTGATATTGATTAGTGCTATGTTGATATTGATTAGTGCTATGTTGATATTGATTAGTGCTATGTTGATATTGATTAGTGCTATGTTGATATTGATTAGTGCTATGTTGATATTGATTAGTGCTACGTTGATATTGATTAGTGCTATGTTGATAGTGATTAGTGCTTTGTTGGGTTTAGAGCTTGCAAGAAAGACATTTCACTGTACTTGTGCACATGACATTAAAACACGAAAACCCCATCAGACCCCGGCCCTCAGGCCCCGGCCCTCAGACCCCGGCCCCCAGACACTGGCCCCCAAACACTGCTCCCAATCAAGCTTCCAGACTGGTGGGATTTAGAGGGGTGAAGGACATGTCCCCCCCCCCCTCACCTCCAAGCTGCACCCTCTCTCTCTGTCCCCGCCCGTCCCTGCCTATCTGAACACTCGCCCCGGTTCTTTTCCATTGCCACCCCGTCCGTCCCCTCTCTGTCCCTGGTCGTCCCTGCCCTCACCATTACCACCGCCACCCCCCCACCACACTCCGTCCCAGCCAGTGAGAAACACCCCTGTCTGTTATGATAGCTGCTGATGTCATTCCTCACATGGTTTGTCATTAGGGCTGTAATTGGTTGCTCTCTCACCCCGAGGGAGACTAATCCAGGTATCAGAGACGGACTGTTGGTTTGGGCATTATGGGACCACTGACTAATCTCCTCTGACCCTGTATATACTGTATATATATATATCCCCCGTCCACATCCTTCAACCCTTCATCTAGAACCCCATCCACACACACAAAGCCCGTCCAGTCCCCTATCAGCCCGTCCAGTCCCCTATCAGCCCGCCCAGTCCCCTATCAGCCCGCCCAGTCCCCTATCAGCCCGTCCAGTCCCCTATCAGCCCGCCCAGTCCCCTATCAGCCCGCCCAGTCCCCTATCAGCCCGTCCAGTCCCCTATCAGCCCGTCCAGTCCCTTATCAGCCCGTCCAGTCCCCTATCAGCCCGTCCAGTCCCCTATCAGCCCGCCCAGTCCCCTATCAGCCCGCCCAGTCCCCTATCAGCCCGTCCAGTCCCCTATCAGCCCGTCCAGTCCCCTATCAGCCCGTCCAGTCCCCTATCAGCCCGTCCAGTCCCCTATCAGCCCGTCCAGTCCCCTATCAGCCCGTCCAGTCCCCTATCAGCCCGTCCAGTCCCCTATCAGCCCGTACAGTCCCCTATCAGCCCGTCCAGTCCCCTATCAGCCCGTCCAGTCCCCTATCAGCCCGTCCAGTCCCCTATCAGCCCGTCCAGTACCCTATCAGCCCGTCCAGTACCCTATCAGCCCGTCCAGTCCCCTATCAGCCCGTCCAGTCCCCTATCAGCCCGTCCAGTCCCCTATCAGCCCGTCCAGTCCCCTATCAGCCCGTCCAGTCCCCTATCAGCCCGTACAGTCCCCTATCAGCCCGTCCAGTCCCCTATCAGCCCGTCCAGTCCCCTATCAGCCCGTCCAGTCCCCTATCAGCCCGTCCAGTCCCCTATCAGCCCGTCCAGTCCCCTATCAGCCCGTCCAGTCCCCTATCAGCCCGTCCAGTCCCCTATCAGCCCGTCCAGTCCCCTATCAGCCAGTCCCCGGTCTGCTCCTGGTCGGTCCAGTGCTGTTTTGAAGTGATGGTGAGTTGAGTCGGAGGTCGAGCCAGCAGCTGCAACGTGGGGCGGTTAGCGAATGATGTGGGGGTGTTGGACTCTGTGTTAGTAGAGGAGGAAAGCCCTTGGTTGCCTGGAAACGCGTGAGCAACATTTTATAAATATAGCCGCCCCGGTATATTCGAGATCGTCCCATCTGATAGTCTGCTGCCTATCTGTTTAAATGGTATTCAGTCACTCTGTGTGGGCTGGACGGCAGAACGTACATGATATTAGACTGGTGGATAGATGCACCTGTTACTGAACCCTGTAGAGATCAGTAGAGGGGGAACCTGTGGACTCCCCTTCACCCCCCCCCCCTCACCCGTTACTGAACCCTGTAGAGATCAGTAGAGGGGGAACCTATGGACTCCCCTTCACCCCCCCCCCCCCCCTCACCTGTTACTGAACCCTGTAGAGATCAGTAGAGGGGGAACCTGTGGACTCCCCTTCACCACACTCCTTACCCCCTCTCTCACTCACCTCTCTCACCACCCCCCTTACCCCCTCTCTTACCCACCTCTCTCACTCCTCCCCTCACCCCCTCTCTCATTCACCCCTTCACCACCCCCTTAACCCACCTCTCTCACTCCTCCCCTCTCTCATTCACCCCTTCACCACCCCCTTAACCCACCTCTCTCACTCCTCCCCTCTCTCATTCACCCCTTCACCACCCCCTTAACCCACCTCTCTAACTCCTCCCCTCTCTCATTCACCCCTTCACCACCCCCTAACCCACCTCTCTCACTCCTCCCCTCACCCCCTCTCTCATTCACCCCTTTACCCCCCCGAACCTTCCTCTGTCATTCACCCCTCCTTCAACTCTTCACCCCTCACCTAGTCGATGAAGGCAGACTGTTATTTATCCAGTATTTATAACAGCTGACTGGCTAAAATCAAATCAAATCAAATTTATTTATAAAGCCCTTCTTACATCAGCTGATGTCTCAAAGTGCTGTACAGAAACCCAGCCTAAAACCGCAAACAGCAAGCAATGCAGGTGTAGAAGCACGGTGGCTAGGAAAAACTCCCTAGAAAGGCCAGAACCTAGGAAGAAACCTAGAGAGGAACCAGGCTATGAGGGGTGGCCAGTCCTCTTCTGGCTGTGTCGGGTGGAGATTATAACAGAACATGGCCAAGATGTTCAAATGTTCATAAATGACCAGCATGGTCAAATAATAATAATCACAGTAGTTGTCGAGGGTGCAACAAGTCAGCACCTCAGGAGTAAATGTCAGTTGGCTTTTCATAGCCGATCATTAAGAGTATCTCTACCACTCCTGCTGTCTCTAGAGAGTTGAAAACAGCAGGTCTGGGACAAGGTAGCACGTCCGGTGAACAGGTCAGGGTTCCATAGCCGCAGGCAGAACAGTTCAAACTGGAGCAGCAGCACTGCCAGGTGGACTGGGGACAGCAAGGAGTCATCATGCCAGGTAGCCCTGAGGCATGGTCCTAGGGCTCAGGTCCTCCGAGAGAGAGAAAGAAAGAGAGAAAGAGAGAATTAGAGAGAGCATACTTAAATTCACACAGGACACCGGATAAGACAGGAGAAATACTCCAGATATAACAGACTGACCCTAGCCCCCCGACACATAAACTACTGCAGCATAAATACTGGAGGCTGAGACAGGAGGGGTCAGGAGACATTGTGGCCCCATCCGATGATACCCCCGGACAGGGCCAAACAGGCAGGATATAACCCCACCCACTTTGCCAAAGCACAGCCCCCACACCACTAGAGGGATATCTTCAACCACCAACTTACCATCCTGAGACAAGGCCGAGTATAGCCCACAAAGATCTCCTCCATGGCACAACCCAAGGTGGGACGCCAACCCCCCCTTGTCTAGATTCTGGCCTGTCATTTATCCAGTATTTATGAAGGCTGACTGTCTAGATTCTGGCCTGTTATTTATCCAGTATTTATGACAGCTGACTGTCTGGATTCTGGCCTGTTATTTATCTAGTATTTATGACAGCTGACTGTCTGGATTCTGGCCTGTTATTTATCCAGTATTTATGACAGCTGACTGTCTAGATTCTGGCCTGTTATTTATCTAGTATTTATGACAGCTGACTGTCTGGATTCTGGCCTGTTATTTATCTAGTATTTTTGACAGCTGACTGTCTAGATTCTGGCCTGTTATTTATCTAGTATTTATGACAGCTGACTGTCTGGATTCTGGCCTGTTATTTATCCAGTATTTATGACAGCTGACTGTCTGGATTCTGGGCTGTAATTTATCTAGTATTTATGACAGCTGACTGTCTAGATTCTGGCCTGTTATTTATCTATTATTTATGACAGCTGACTGTCTAGATTCTGGCCTGTTATTTATCTAGTATTTATGACAGCTGACTGTCTGGATTCTGGCCTGTTATTTATCCAGTATTTATGACAGCTGACTGTCTAGATTCTGGCCTGTTATTTATCTAGTATTTATGACAGCTGACTGTCTGGATTCTGGCCTGTTATTTATCCAGTATTTATGACAGCTGACTGTCTAGATTCTGGCCTGTTATTTATCTAGTATTTATGACAGCTGACTGTCTGGATTCTGGCCTGTTATTTATCCAGTATTTATGACAGCTGACTGTCTAGATTCTGGCCTGTTATTTATCTAGTATTTATGACAGCTGACTGTCTGGATTCTGGCCTGTTATTTATCTAGTATTTATGACAGCTGACTGTCTGGATTCTGGCCTGTTATTTATCTAGTATTTATGACAGCTGACTGTCTAGATTCTGGCCTGTTATTTATCCAGTATTTATGACAGCTGACTGTCTGGATTCTGGCCTGTTATTTATCTAGTATTTATGACAGCTGACTGTCTGGATTCTGGCCTGTTATTTATCTAGTATTTATGACAGCTGACTGTCTAGATTCTGGCCTGTTATTTATCTAGTATTTATGACAGCTGACTGTCTGGATTCTGGGCTGTAATTTATCTAGTATTTATGACAGCTGACTGTCTAGATTCTGGCCTGTTATTTATCTAGTATTTATGACAGCTGACTCTCTGGATTCTGGGCTGTAATTTATCTAGTATTTATGACAGCTGACTGTCTAGATTCTGGCCTGTTATTTATCTAGTATTTATGACAGCTGACTGTCTGGATTCTGGCCTGTTATTTATCCAGTATTTATGACAGCTGACTGTCTGGATTCTGGCCTGTTATTTATCCAGTATTTATGACAGCTGACTGTCTGGATTCTGGCCTGTTATTTATCCAGTATTTATGACAGCTGACTGTCTGGATTCTGGCCTGTTATTTATCCAGTATTTATAACAGCTGACTGTCTGGATTCTGGCCTGTTATTTATCCAGTATTTATGCCAGCTGACTGTCTAGATTCTGGCCTGTTATTTATCTAGTATTTATGACAGCTGACTGTCTGGATTCTGGCCTGTTATTTATCCAGTATTTATGACAGCTGACTGTCTAGATTCTGGCCTGTTATTTATCTAGTATTTATGACAGCTGACTGTCTAGATTCTGGCCTGTTATTTATCTAGTATTTATGACAGCTGACTGTCTGGATTCTGGCCTGTTATTTATCCAGTATTTATGACAGCTGACTATCTAGATTCTGGCCTGTTATTTATCTAGTATTTATGACAGCTGACTGTCTGGATTCTGGCCTGTTATTTATCCAGTATTTATGACAGCTGACTGTCTAGATTCTGGCCTGTTATTTATCCAGTATTTATGACACCTGACTGTCTGGATTCTGGCCTGTTATTTATCCATTATTTATGACAGCTGACTGTCTGGATTCTGGCCTGTTATTTATCCAGTATTTATGACAGCTGACTGTCTGGATTCTGGCCTGTTATTTATCCAGTATTTATGACAGCTGACTGTCTGGATTCTGGATTCAACCCTGTTGATAATAAGGAATAGAATGTGTGCTGAATGTCCACACACACACACACACACACACACACACACACACACACACACACACCACACTCCGTGTCAGTTCTAATTGCGATCCTCTCCGATATTGACTTTGTCATTTATACGATCATTCTCATGAGCCCTGTGCCAGAAAGGGCCTTAGTTGAGGCTCTGCAGTTCATATGTTTTTCAGACAGACGTTTAGCGAGCTAGTTAGGACCTTAACGACAGAGGAGGGCTGTGTGGACGTTGGACCAGTCTTATTACCGGGGGTTGAATGCGGTCGGGGGAGTGTCATTCAGGGGTGGAAGACTGGGATCCTGGCTCTGTGTGTGTTGACTACCGTCGCCTCCAATTAGACCAAACATTTCGTCAATGTGCTGCAGATCAGGATAAACCCAGCTCATAATAACTCTCTGAAATACACCGTCACACAGCAAACCCTTTACCACTTTAATGACGATTCAAGGTGACTTTAAAACAGACATCATCATCCTCACCTCTTCCTCACCTTTTGGCCCGGGCTGTTTTCCCAGACTTCCTGGTGGTATGACTACAGTGTGTTTGTGTGTTTGTGTGTGTGTGTGTGTGTGTGTGTGTGTGTGTGTGTGTGTGTGTGTGTGTGTGTGTGTGTGTGTGTGTGTGTGTGTGTGTGTGTGTGTGTGTGTGTGTGTGTGTGTGTGTGTGTGTGTGTGTGTGTGTGTGTGTGTGTGTGTGTGTGTGTGTGTGTGTGTGTGTGTGTGTGTGTGTGTGTGTGTGTGTGTGTGTGTGTGTGTGTGTGTGTGTTAGTGTAGTGTAGTGTGTGTCTCCGTAGCCAGTAACCCTGTTGTGTCAAATCAAATTGTTGCCACCTGTGCCAAATACAACAGGTGCAGGTAGACCTTACCGTGAAATACTTACCTACAAACCCTTAATTAACCAACAAAGCAGTTTTATAAAAATAGAGTTACTAAATAAACTAAAGTTAATAAAAGAAAATCTGTTTTGGATGCCGAGCAGTACCAGGCGGTGATGCAACCAGGCGGTGTTCAGCAGGGGGGTTCTAGAGTCCGCTCTGTCAGTCTAGACAGGATGATGGAGTCATTTGTTTTCTCACATTCATTTCATTCTGTCACCACACAGAGCAGGACAGGCCGGGGTCATAGAGAGAGAGAGACGGGGGCCTGAACACCTGCTGCTGTTATTACTGTACAGCACCCAGACACCCCCAGACAGACAGCCCCCCACCCCTCAGACAGAGCCCTCCAGACAGCCCCCCCAGACAGACATGTCCCCTAGTCTCTGTCCCACACAGCCATGACTATAATGTCCCCTAGTCTCTGTCCCACACAGCCATGACTATAATGTCCCCTAGTCTCTGTCCCACACAGCCATGACTATAATGTCCCCTAGTCTCTGTCCCACACAGCCATGACTATAATGTCCCCTAGTCTCTGACCCACACAGCCATGACTCTAATGTCCCCTAGTCTCTGTCCCACACAGCCATGACTATAATGTCCCCTAGTCTCTGTCCCACACAGCCATGACTATAATGTCCCCTAGTCTCTGTCCCACACAGCCATGACTATAATGTCCCCTAGTCTCTGTCCCATACAGCCATGACTACAATGTCCCCTAGTCTCTGTCCCACACAGCCATGACTATAATGTCCCCTAGTCTCTGTCCCACACAGCCATGACTATAATATCCCCTAGTCTCTGTCCCATACAGCCATGACTATAATGTCCCCTAGTCTCTGACCCACAGCCATGACTATAATACATCTAAAGACACTCATGGGGGTTGTCCACTGAAAGACACTCATGGGGTTGTCCACTGAAAGACACTCATGGGGGGTGTCCACTGAAAGACATCATGGGGGTGTCCACTGAAAGACACTCATGGGGGTGTCCACTGAAAGACACTCATGGGGGTTGTCCACTGAAAGACACTCATGGGGGTTGTCCACTGAAAGACACTCATGGGGGTGTCCACTGAAAGACACTCATGGGGGGTGTCCACTGAAAGACACTCATGGGGGTGTCCACTGAAAGACACTCATGGGGGTGTCCAATGAAAGACACTCATGGGGTTGTCCACTGAAAGACACTCATGGGGGTTGTCCACTGAAAGACACTCATGGGGGTGTCCACTGAAAGACACTCATGGGGGGTGTCCACTGAAAGACACTCATGGGGGTGTCCACTGAAAGACACTCATGGGGGTGTCCACTGAAAGACACTCATGGGGTTGTCCACTGAAAGACACTCATGGGGGTGTCCACTGAAAGACACTCATGGGGGGTGTCCACTGAAAGACACTCATGGGGGTGTCCACTGAAAGACACTCATGGGGTTGTCCACTGAAAGACACTCATGGGGTTGTCCACTGAAAGACACTCATGGGGGTGTCCACTGAAAGACACTCATGGGGGGTGTCCACTGAGACACTCATGGGGGAGTCCACTGAAAGACACTCATGGGGGTTGTCCACTGAGACACTCATGGGGGTGTCCACTGAAAGACACTCATGGGGGTGTCCACTGAAAGACACTCATGGGGGTGTCCACTGAAAGACACTCATGGGGTTGTCCACTGAAAGACACTCATGGGGGTGTCCACCTAAAGACACTCATGGGGGTGTCCACCTAAAGACACTCATGGGGTTGTCCACTGAAAGACACTCATGGGGGTGTCCACTGAAAGTCACTCATGGGGTTGTCCACTGAAAGACACTCATGGGGGTGTCCACTGAAAGACACTCATGGGGGTGTCCACTGAGAGACACCCATGGGGTTGTCCACTGAGACACTCATGGGGGGTGTCCACTGAAAGACACTCATGGGGGTGTCCACTGAAAGACACTCATGGGGGGTGTCCACTGAGACACTCATGGGGGTGTCCACTGAAAGACACTCATGGGGGTGTCCACTGAAAGACACTCATGGGGGTGTCCACTGAAAGACACTCATGGGGGGTGTCCACTGAAAGACACTCATGGGGGGTGTCCACTGAAAGACACTCATGGGGGGTGTCCACTGAAAGACACTCATGGGGGTGTCCACTGAAAGACACTCATTGGGTTGTCCACTGAAAGACAACTAAAGGTGTCGACCCTCCACATGTATCAAGACAACTAAAGGTGTCGACCCTCCACATCTATCAAGACAACTAAAGGTGTTGACCCTCCACATCTAGAGACAACTAAAGGAGTCGACCCTCCTCATCTATCAAGACAACTAAAGGTGTCGACCCTCCACATCTATCAAGACAACTAAAGGAGTCGACCCTCCTCATCTATCAAGACAACTAAAGGTGTCGACCCTCCACATCTATCAAGACAACTAAAGGGGTCGACCCTCCACATCTATCAAGACAACTAAAGGTGTCGACCGTCCACATCTATCAAGACAACTAAAAGTGTCGACCCTCCTCATCTATCAAGACAACTAAAGGTGTCGACCCTCCACATCTATCAAGACAACTTAAGTTGTTTCACATCTTAAAGCTGGAGAGGCACCAACCACACCTCAGACTGGAGGAGCAGCACCAACACAACCTCAGACTGGAGGAGCAGCACCAACACAACCTCAGACTGGAGGAGCAGCACCAACACAACCTCATACTGGAGGAGCAGCACCAACACAACCTCAGACTGGAGGAGCAGCACCAACACAACCTCAGACTGGAGGAGCAGCACCAACAAAACCTCATACTGGAGGAGCAGCACCAACAAAACCTCAGACTGGAGGAGCAGCACCAACAGAACCTCAGACTGGAGGAGCAGCACCAACAAAACCTCAGACTGGAGGAGCAGCACCAACACGACCTCAGACTGGAGGAGCAGCACCAACAAAACCTCAGACTGGAGGAGCAGCACCAACACAACCTCAGACTGGAGGAGCAGCACCAACACGACCTCAGACTGGAGGAGCAGCACCAACACAACCTCAGACTGGAGGAGCAGCACCAACAAAACCTCAGACTGGAGGAGCAGCACCAACACAACCTCAGACTGGAGGAGCAGCACCAACACAACCTCAGACTGGAGGAGCAGCACCAACAAAACCTCAGACTGGAGGAGCAGCACCAACAAAACCTCAGACTGGAGGAGCAGCACCAACACAACCTCAGACTGGAGGAGCAGCACCAACAAAACCTCAGACTGGAGGAGCAGCACCAACAGAACCTCAGACTGGAGGAGCAGCACCAACACAACCTCAGACTGGAGGAGCAGCACCAACACAACCTCAGACTGGAGGAGCAGCACCAACACAACCTCAGACTGGAGGAGCAGCACCAACACAACCTCAGACTGGAGGAGCAGCACCAACACAACCTCAGACTGGAGGAGCAGCACCAACACAACCTCAGACTGGAGGAGCAGCACCAACAAAACCTCAGACCGGTAGCGGAGGTAGCCCAGTTGAAGGTTGCGAGGGCTCAGGAATCTGGCCCGAATCAGTTCCTGTTCAAGTTAATGGAGGAAGATGACGTGGAGACGTATTTGTGCACCTTTGAGAGGATGGCTCAGAGGGAAGGATGGCCCAAGCTCAAATGGGCCAGCCTTTTGGCACCCTACCTCTCCGGGATAGCCCAAAAGGCCAACTTCGACTTGAACACCAAACAGGCAGCGAATTATGAAGGGACTCAAACGTGAGATCCAAAGCCGGTATGGATTCAGCCTCGCACACCGTGCACAACTGGTCCCCGACTAGGCCTTTGACTCTACCGCTCAGATGAGCTACCTGGTGTGCTTTACCAAGGGCTGGCTACTGACCGACGTACCGTCCCTCCCAATAAACGATAAGGTCGTTCTGGATCGGTACCTTTCGGGCCCTCCCCTATGAGATGAAGAAGGTGGCAAGCATGCAGAACCCCCCCCCAGAGCCTGGAGGAATTGCTGACCGCGGTGGAAACACACCAGAACATCCAGGACCTGCTGAAAGGCGCCTGGGCAGAGGGAGTGGACGGTGGGGGAAGAAAAGCACAGAGAGATGTAAGGGGCTGAAGGGGACCCGGACGGAACCTGCCGAGGCCGTCAAGTGGGAGGGCGACCCCGAACAGACGACGACGTCCGCTGCTAGAACTAGATCAGAGGGGAAAGACTAACCGGGGGACGAGGAGTGTACACAGGGACACGAAGAGGTACCCAACCGTGCCGGTGCGGATAACCACCCCAAGGGGGGAGTGCCAGATGCACGTGGGGGCTTTTCCTAACCTGCCCGTGCCCATTCTCCTCGATAGAGATTGCCTTCTGTTCCATGCACTGTGGAGGAGGGACCCGCGGAGGTGCGCGTGTGAGTAAGGAAGTAGAAGAAAAAGGATGGTCGCCTGAGCAACCCACGCCCCGCAGCGAGAGGTGTCCACTCGGCCCGAGTCGGACCAAGAGGAGGGAGACGACCCCAGCGTTGGGAACCGAGCCATGGGAGCGGATCGGGAATCGGTTCCACTGGCCCGGAGTCAAGCGCTCTGTGAAGGACTACTGCCATACCTGCCCAGAGTGCCAGATCACAGCCCCGAGGGCACATTATAGAAACCCTTTGGTTCTGGTGGGTCCGTTGGTGAAGACCCAGTGGGGACACTAACACATCCTGGTAATCGTGGAATATGCCAGCCGTATCCGTAGGCGATCCCGTTACGCACAGCGGCAGCGAAAGGTATCACACGGGCGCTCTTCCATTTATTCAGCTGGGTGGGTATTCCTTGGAAAATCCTGACGGACCAGGGCACCACATTCATGTCTTGTGTAATGCAATCTTTTACGAATTGAACTGGTGAGGACCAGTGTGTACCATCCACAAACAGACGGGCTAGTCGAATTCTTCAATAAGACCCTGAAGCAGGGTCGGTACCTTACGTCGGTCAGTAGCCAGCCCTTGGTAAGGCACACCAGGTAGCTCATCTGAGCGGTAGAGTCAAAGGCCTAGTCGGGGACCAGTTGTGCACGGTGTGCGAGGCTGAATCCATACCAGCTTTGGATCTCACGTTTGAGTCCCTTCATAATTCGCTGCCTGTTTGGTGTTCAAGTCGAAGTTGGCCTTTTGGGCTATCCCGGAGAGGTAGGATGCCAAAAGGCTGGCCCATTTGGGCTTGGGCCATCCTTCCCTCTGAGCCATCCTCTCAAAGGTGCACAAATACGTCTCCACGTCATCTTCCTCCATTAACTTGAACAGGAACTGATTCGGGCCAGATTCTTGAGCCCTCCCAACCTTCAACTGGGCTACCTCCGCTACCGGTCTGAGGTTGTGTTGGTGCTGCTCCTCCAGTCTGAGGTTGTGTTGGTGCTGCTCCTCCAGTCTGAGGTTCTGTTGGTGCTGCTCCTCCAGTCTGAGGTTGTGTTGGTGCTGCTCCTCCAGTCTGAGGTTGTGTTGGTGCTGCTCCTCCAGTCTGAGGTTGTGTTGGTGCTGCTCCTCCAGTCTGAGGTTGTGTTGGTGCTGCTCCTCCAGTCTGAGGTTGTGTTGGTGCTGCTCCTCCAGTCTGAGGTTGTGTTGGTGCTGCTCCTCCAGTCTGAGGCTGTGTTGGTGCTGCTCCTCCAGTCTGAGGTTGTGTTGGTGCTGCTCCTCCATTCTGAGGTTGTGTTGGTGCTGCTCCTCCAGTCTGAGGTTTTGTTGGTGCTGCTCCTCCAGTCTGAGGCTGTGTTGGTGCTGCTCCTCCAGTCTGAGGTTGTGTTGGTGCTGCTCCTCCAGTCTGAGGTTTTGTTGGTGCTGCTCCTCCAGTCTGAGGTTGTGTTGGTGCTGCTCCTCCAGTCTGAGGTTTTGTTGGTGCTGCTCCTCCAGTCTGAGGTCTTGTTGGTGCTGCTCCTCCAGTCTGAGGTTGTGTTGGTGCTGCTCCTCCAGTCTGAGGTTTTGTTGGTGCTGCTCCTCCAGTCTGAGGTTGTGTTGGTGCTGCTCCTCCAGTCTGAGGTTTTGTTGGTGCTGCTCCTCCAGTCTGAGGTTGTGTTGGTGCTGCTCCTCCAGTCTGAGGTTGTGTTGGTGCTGCTCCTCCAGTCTGAGGTTGTGTTGGTGCTGCTCCTCCAGTCTGAGGTTGTGTTGGTGCTGCTCCTCCATTCTGAGGTTGTGTTGGTGCTGCTCCTCCAGTCTGAGGTTGTGTTGGTGCTGCTCCTCCAGTCTGAGGTTCTGTTGGTGCTGCTCCTCCATTCTGAGGTTGTGTTGGTGCTGCTCCTCCAGTCTGAGGTTGTGTTGGTGCTGCTCCTCCAGTCTGAGGTTTTGTTGGTGCTGCTCCTCCAGTCTGAGGTCTTGTTGGTGCTGCTCCTCCAGTCTGAGGTTTTGTTGGTGCTGCTCCTCCAGTCTGAGGTTGTGTTGTTGCTGCTCCTCCAGTCTGAGGTTTAGTTGGTGCTGCTCCTCCAGTCTGAGGTTTTGTTGGTGCTGCTCCTCCAGTCTGAGGTTTTGTTGGTGCTGCTCCTCCAGTCTGAGGTTGTGTTGGTGCTGCTCCTCCAGTCTGAGGTTTTGTTGGTGCTGCTCCTCCAGTCTGAGGTTTTGTTTGGTTGCTGCTCCTCCAGTCTGAGGTTTTGTTGGTGCTGCTCCTCCAGTCTGAGGTTTTGTTGGTGCTCCTCCTCCAGTCTGAGGTTTTGTTGGTGCTGCTCCTCCAGTCTGAGGTTGTGTTGGTGCTGCTCCTCCAGTCTGAGGTTGTGTTGGTGCTGCTCCTCCAGTCTGAGGTTTTGTTGGTGCTGCTCCTCCAGTCTGAGGTCTTGTTGGTGCTGCTCCTCCAGTCTGAGGTTTTGTTGGTGCTGCTCCTCCAGTCTGAGGTTGTGTTGGTGCTGCTCCTCCAGTCTGAGGTTGTGTTGGTGCTGCTCCTCCAGTCTGAGGTTCTGTTGGTGCTGCTCCTCCAGTCTGAGGTTCTGTTGGTGCTGCTCCTCCAGTCTGAGGTCTTGTTGGTGCTGCTCCTCCAGTCTGAGGTTGTGTTGGTGCTGCTCCTCCAGTCTGAGGTTGTGTTGGTGCTGCTCTTCCAGTCTGAGGTTGTGTTGGTGCTGCTCCTCCAGTCTGAGGTTGTGTTGGTGCTGCTCCTCCAGTCTGCGGTTGTGTTGGTGCTGCTCCTCCAGTCTGAGGTTTTGTTGGTGCTGCTCCTCCAGTCTGAGGTTGTGTTGGTGCTGCTCCTCCAGTCTGAGGTTTTGTTGGTGCTGCTCCTCCAGTCTGAGGTTGTGTTGGTGCTGCTCCTCCAGTCTGAGGTTGTGTTGGTGCTGCTCCTCCAGTCTGAGGTTTTGTTGGTGCTGCTCCTCCAGTCTGAGGTTTTGTTGGTGCTGCTCCTCCAGTCTGAGGTTTTGTTGGTGCTGCTCCTCCAGTCTGAGGTTGTGTTGGTGCTGCTCCTCCAGTCTGAGGTTTTGTTGGTGCTGCTCCTCCAGTCTGAGGTTGTGTTGGTGCTGCTCCTCCAGTCTGAGGTCGTGTTGGTGCTGCTCCTCCAGTCTGAGGTTTTGTTGGTGCTGCTCCTCCAGTCTGAGGTTGTGTTGGTGCTGCTCCTCCAGTCTGAGGTTGTGTTGGTGCTGCTCCTCCAGTCTGAGGTCTTGTTGGTGCTGCTCCTCCAGTCTGAGGTTGTGTTGGTGCTGCTCCTCCAGTCTGAGGTTCTGTTGGTGCTGCTCCTCCAGTCTGAGGTTGTGTTGGTGCTGCTCCTCCAGTCTGAGGTCTTGTTGGTGCTGCTCCTCCAGTCTGAGGTTGTGTTGGTGCTGCTCCTCCAGTCTGAGGTTCTGTTGGTGCTGCTCCTCCAGTTTGAGGTGTTGTTGGTGCTGCTCCTCCAGTCTGAGGTTGTGTTGGTGCTGCTCCTCCAGTCTGAGGTTTTGTTGGTGCTGCTCCTCCAGTCTGAGGTTGTGTTGGTGCTGCTCCTCCAGTCTGAGGTCGTGTTGGTGCTGCTCCTCCAGTCTGAGGTTTTGTTGGTGCTGCTCCTCCAGTCTGAGGTCGTGTTGGTGCTGCTCCTCCAGTCTGAGGTTTTGTTGGTGCTGCTCCTCCAGTCTGAGGTTGTGTTGGTGCTGCTCCTCCAGTCTGAGGTTGTGTTGGTGCTGCTCCTCCAGTCTGAGGTCTTGTTGGTGCTGCTCCTCCAGTCTGAGGTTGTGTTGGTGCTGCTCCTCCAGTCTGAGGTTCTGTTGGTGCTGCTCCTCCAGTCTGAGGTTGTGTTGGTGCTGCTCCTCCAGTCTGAGGTCTTGTTGGTGCTGCTCCTCCAGTCTGAGGTTGTGTTGGTGCTGCTCCTCCAGTCTGCGGTTCTGTTGGTGCTGCTCCTCCAGTTTGAGGTGTTGTTGGTGCTGCTCCTCCAGTCTGAGGTTGTGTTGGTGCTGCTCCTCCAGTCTGAGGTTTTGTTGGTGCTGCTCCTCCAGTCTGAGGTTTGTTGGTGCTGCTCCTCCAGTCTGAGGTTTTGTTGGTGCTGCTCCTCCAGTCTGAGGTTTTGTTGGTGCTGCTCCTCCAGTCTGAGGTTCTGTTGGTGCTGCTCCTCCAGTCTGAGGTTGTGTTGGTGCTGCTCCTCCAGTCTGAGGTTGTGTTGGTGCTGCTCCTCCAGTCTGAGGTTGTGTTGGTGCTGCTCCTCCAGTCTGAGGTTGTGTTGGTGCTGCTCCTCCAGTCTGAGGTTGTGTTGGTGCTGCTCCTCCAGTCTGAGGTTGTGTTGGTGCTGCTCCTCCAGTCTGAGGTTTTGTTGGTGCTGCTCCTCCAGTCTGAGGTTGTGTTGGTGCTGCTCCTCCAGTTCTTGCTCCTGGAGAGCTTGATGCTTCTGCTGGCTGAGGATGAACTGAGCCACCAGCTCCTCCATGGTAGTCTCCGTACACTCGACCCCACGGCACCCAAAGCTACTGAGATGCCCGCTCTTCTCCACCATATGTATGGTAAACCGTGGGGTGTTGGGTTGAGAGTGTAGAGATGGATACAGAGACAGGGAGGTTATAGTCAGAAAACACGACTTTACTAGGCAACAAAAATAAACACAACACCAAGATAACTTAGGGTTGGCTCGGTCCTTCTGCTCCGTGCCTCGGGGAGCTTCCTTCCCCTCTTTAAGGTTGGCTCGGTCCTTCTGCTCCGTGCCTCGGGGAGCTTCCTTCCCCTCTTTAGGGTTGGCTCGGTCCTTCTGTTCCGTGCCTCGGGGAGTTTCCTTCCCCTCTTTAGGTTGGCTCGGTGCTTCTGCTCCGTGCCTCTGGGAGTTTCCTTCCCCTCTTTAGGTTGGCTCGGTCCTTCTGCTCTGTGCCTCGGGGAGCTTCCTTCCCCTCTTTAGGTTGGCTCGGTCCTTCTGCTCCGTGCCTCGGGGAGCTTCCTTCCCCTCTTTAGGGTTGGCCCGGTCCTTCTGCTCCGTGCCTCGGGGAGCTTCCTTCTTCAGGTTCCCTCCTTGTCTCTTTCTTTGTCCTCCTCGCGGTTTGCCACGGTGCTCCCTTTATGTATCAAATCAAATCAAATCAAATGTATTGGTCACATACACCATGGTTAGCAGATGTTAATGCGAGTGTAGCGAAATGCTTGTGCTTCTAGTTCCGACAATGCAGTAATAACCAACAAGTAATCTAACCTAACAATTCTACAACTACTACCTTATACACACACAAGTGTAAAGGGATAAAGAATATGTACATAAAGATATATGAATGAGTGACGGTACGGAACGGCATGGCAGATGCAGTAGATGGTATAGTGTACAGTCTATACATATGAGATGAGTACTGTAGGGTATGTAAACATAAAGTGGCATAGTTTAAAGTGGCTAGTGGTACATGTATTACATAAAGATGGCAAGATGCAGTAGATGATATAGAGTACAGTATATACATATACATATGAGATGAGTAATGTAGGGTATGTAAACATTATATTAAGTGGCATTGTTTAAAGTGGCTAGTGATACATTTTTACATAAATTTCCATCAATTCCCATTATTAAAGTGGCTGGAGTTGAGTCAGTATGTTGGCAGCGGCCACTCAATGTTAGTGGTGGCTGTTTAACAGTCTGATGGCCTTGAGATAGAAGCTGTTTTTCAGTCTCTCGGTCCCTGCTTTGATGCACCTGTACTGACCTCGCCTTCTGGATGATAGCGGGGTGAACAGGCAGTGGCTCGGGTGGTTGTTGTCCTTGATGATCTTTATGGCCTTCCTGTGACATCGGGTGGTGTAGGTGTCCTGGAGGGCAGGTAGTTTGCCCCCGGTGATGCGTTGTGCAGACCTCACTACCCTCTGGAGAGCCTTACGGTTGTGGGCGGAGCAGTTGCCGTACCAGGCGGTGATACAGCCCGACAGGATGCTCCTGTGCATCTGTAAAAGTTTGTGAGTGCTTTTGATGACAAGCCGAATTTCTGCAGCCTCCTGAGGTTGAAGAGGCGCTGCTGCGCCTTCTTCACAGCGCTGTCTGTGTGGGTGGACCAATTCAGTTTGTCCGTGATGTGTACGCCGAGGAACTTAAAACTTACTACCCTCTCCACTACTGTCCCGTCGATGTGGATAGGGGGGTACTCCCTCTGCTGTTTCCTGAAGTCCACAATCATCTCCTTTGTTTTGTTGACGTTGAGTGTAAGGTTATTTTCCTGACACCACACTCCGAGGGCCCTCACCTCCTCCCTGTAGGCCGTCTCGTCGTTGTTGGTAATCAAGCCTACCACTGTAGTGTCGTCCGCAAACTTGATGATTAAGTTGGAGGCGTGCATGGCCACACGCAGTCGTGTGTGAACAGGGAGTACAGGAGAGGGCTCAGAACGCACCCTTGTGGGGCCCCAGTGTTGAAGATCAGCGGGGTGGAGATGTTGTTACCTACCCTCACCACCTGGGGGCGGCCCGTCAGGAAGTCCAGTACCCAGTTGCACAGGGCGGGGTCGAGACCCAGGGTCTCGAGCTTGACGACGAGTTTGGAGGGTACTATGGTGTTAAATGCTGAGCTGAGCACTCTCCCCGAATTACCTCTTCTTGGACCCATCAGCGTCGGGGTGCCCAACCCGTGTACTCACAGCAGAGGGAGCCAACGTCACGTACCTCCCCTCTATGTATTAATTTAACCTTTATTGGGCTAAAGTCAGTTAAGAACTAATTCTTATTTACAATGACGGCCAAACACCGGCCAAACCCCGTACGACGCTGGGGCCAATTCTGCGCCGCCCTATGGGACTCCCAATCACGGCCCGGTTGTGATACAGCCTGAATTCAAACCAGGGGTGTCTATAGTGACGCCTCAAGCACTGAGATGCAGTGCCTTAGAGGCTCCCGAGTGGCGCAGAGGTCTGTCACCAAACCCCCCTTGGTTCTCAGGACCAAAATCTAAGTCGTTGTAGTGATTCAGGCTGCTCTGCCAGCCAGTACAGCCAGTGGAAACACTGAAACCAGAGAAGACTCGCCTTCCGTTTCTTTTCACTACTGATTGTGTGTGATAATCAGCACTGGTAGCTGCTATTTCCTCTGCTAGCTAGTTCAACCCAGACACACATGGATTTGACATATATCACACATTTAACGTCTATTAGATATAGATCAGTCCATCGCCCCCCATTACCTACAGCTAGAAATACGATAGTCCCGCATCTGATTGGTAATCTGGCAATGCTTTAGGTAGCAGGTTCCCAAGTCGCCCGGTAGAGGTGTTCCCTGTGTGTGTTCCCTGTGTGTGTGTGTGTGTGTGTGTGTGTGTGTGTGTGTGTGTGTGTGTGTGTGTGTGTGTGTGTGTGTGTGTGTGTGTGTGTGTGTGTGTGTGTGTGTGTGTGTGTGTGTGTGTGTGTGTGATGGTGTCATTCATTGTACATGCATCCCCAGGCGGACAGTGAGAGGTGTGAAACTGAAAGCTGTGTTTTCAATAAGCCAGCCAGAGGTGTAAAGTGATGAGAATTGGATTCAACTTAGAGATTCATGTTTTTCGAGATCTGTCCAGAGGCGATATGTATGGAAACACTTTTCCTGATCTAGTACATTTTCCTGCTACTATTGGATGTCTGAACTGAACCCGATATTCTACAGGGAAAATATCAACAGCGTAGACTTAATATCCACATCACCACCTTGTCTCTTTCTCCTGGTCTGACAGAGTGAGAGACGTTGAGGAGACGTTGAGGAGACGTTGGTATCACCAGAGTGTCTCTTTCTCCTGGTCTAACAGAGTGAGAGACGTTGAGGTGACGTTGGTATCACCAGAGTGTCTCTTTCTCCTGGTCTAACAGAGTGAGAGACGTTGAGGAGACGTTGGTATCACCAGAGTGTCTCTTTCTCCTGGTCTAACAGAGTGAGAGACGTTGAGGAGACGTTGAGGAGACGTTGGTATCACCAGAGTGTCTCTTTCTCCTGGTCTAACAGAGTGAGAGACGTTGAGGAGACGTTGGTATCACCAGAGTGTCTCTTTCTCCTGGTCTGACAGAGTGAGAGACGTTGAGGAGACGTTGGTATCACCAGAGTGTCTCTTTCTCCTGGTCTAACAGAGTGAGAGACGTTGAGGAGACGTTGGTATCACCAGATTGTCTCTTTCTCCTGGTCTAACAGAGTGAGAGACGTTGAGGAGACGTTGGTATCACCAGAGTGTCTCTTTCTCCTGGTCTAACAGAGTGAGAGACGTTGAGGAGACGTTGGTATCACCAGTTTGTCTCTTTCGCCTGGTCTAACAGAGTGAGAGACGTTGAGGAGACGTTGGTATCACCAGAGTGTCTCTTTCTCCTGGTCTAACAGAGTGAGAGACGTTGAGGAGACGTTGGTATCACCAGAGTGTCTCTTTCTCCTGGTCTAACAGAGTGAGAGACGTTGAGGAGACGTTGAGGAGACGTTGGTATCACCAGAGTGTCTCTTTCTCCTGGTCTAACAGAGTGAGAGACGTTGAGGAGACGTTGAGGAGACGTTGGTATCACCAGAGTGTCTCTTTCTCCTGGTCTAACAGAGTGAGAGACGTTGAGGAGACGTTGAGGAGACGTTGAGGAGACGTTGAGGAGACGTTGGTATCACCAGAGTGTCTCTTTCTCCTGGTCTAACAGAGTGAGAGACGTTGAGGAGACGTTGGTATCACCAGTTTGTCTCTTTCTCCTGGTCTAACAGAGTGAGAGACGTTGAGGAGACGTTGAGGAGACGTTGGTATCACCAGAGTGTCTCTTTCTCCTGGTCTAACAGAGTGAGAGACGTTGAGGAGACGTTGGTATCACCAGTTTGTCTCTTTCTCCTGGTCTAACAGAGTGAGAGACGTTGAGGAGACGTTGAGGAGACGTTGAGGAGACGTTGGTATCACCAGAGTGTCTCTTTCTCCTGGTCTGACAGAGTGAGAGACGTTGAGGAGACGTTGGTATCACCAGAGTGTCTCTTTCTCCTGGTCTGACAGAGTGAGAGACGTTGAGGAGACGTTGGTATCACCAGAGTGTCTCTTTCTCCTGGTCTAACAGAGTGAGAGACGTTGAGGAGACGTTGGTATCACCAGATTGTCTCTTTCTCCTGGTCTAACAGAGTGAGAGACGTTGAGGAGACGTTGGTATCACCAGAGTGTCTCTTTCTCCTGGTCTAACAGAGTGAGAGACGTTGAGGAGACGTTGGTATCACCAGTTTGTCTCTTTCGCCTGGTCTAACAGAGTGAGAGACGTTGAGGAGACGTTGGTATCACCAGAGTGTCTCTTTCTCCTGGTCTAACAGAGTGAGAGACGTTGAGGAGACGTTGGTATCACCAGTTTGTCTCTTTCTCCTGGTCTAACAGAGTGAGAGACGTTGAGGAGACGTTGAGGAGACGTTGGTATCACCAGAGTGTCTCTTTCTCCTGGTCTAACAGAGTGAGAGACGTTGAGGAGACGTTGAGGAGACGTTGGTATCACCAGAGTGTCTCTTTCTCCTGGTCTAACAGAGTGAGAGACGTTGAGGAGACGTTGAGGAGACGTTGAGGAGACGTTGGTATCACCAGATTGTCTCTTTCTCCTGGTCTAACAGAGTGAGAGACGTTGAGGAGACGTTGGTATCACCAGCTTGTCTCTTTGTCCTGGTCTAACAGAGTGAGAGACGTTGAGGAGACGTTGAGGAGACGTTGGTATCACCAGAGTGTCTCTTTCTCCTGGTCTATGAGAGTGAGAGACGTTGAGGAGACGTTGAGGAGACGTTGGTATCACCAGAGTGTCTCTTTCTCCTGGTCTAACAGAGTGAGAGACGTTGAGGAGACGTTGAGGAGACGTTGAGGAGACGTTGAGGAGACGTTGGTATCACCAGAGTGTCTCTTTCTCCTGGTCTGACAGAGTGAGAGACGTTGAGGAGACGTTGGTATCACCAGAGTGTCTCTTTCTCCTGGTCTAACAGAGTGAGAGACGTTGAGGAGACGTTGGTATCACCAGATTGTCTCTTTCTCCTGGTCTAACAGAGTGAGAGACGTTGAGGAGACGTTGGTATCACCAGAGTGTCTCTTTCTCCTGGTCTAACAGAGTGAGAGACGTTGAGGAGACGTTGGTATCACCAGTTTGTCTCTTTCGCCTGGTCTAACAGAGTGAGAGACGTTGAGGAGACGTTGAGGAGACGTTGGTATCACCAGAGTGTCTCTTTCTCCTGGTCTAACAGAGTGAGAGACGTTGAGGAGACGTTGAGGAGACGTTGGTATCACCAGAGTGTCTCTTTCTCCTGGTCTAACAGAGTGAGAGACGTTGAGGAGACGTTGGTATCACCAGAGTGTCTCTTTCTCCTGGTCTGACAGAGTGAGAGACGTTGACGAGACGTTGAGGAGACGTTGAGGAGACGTTGAGGAGACGTTGGTATCACCAGAGTGTCTCTTTCTCCTGGTCTAACATAGTGAGAGACGTTGAGGAGACGTTGGTATCACCAGTTTGTCTCTTTCTCCTGGTCTAACAGAGTGAGAGACGTTGAGGAGACGTTGGTATCACCAGAGTGTCTCTTTCTCCTGGTCTAACAGAGTGAGAGACGTTGAGGAGACGTTGGTATCACCAGAGTGTCTCTTTCTCCTGGTCTGACAGAGTGAGAGACGTTGAGGAGACGTTGAGGAGACGTTGAGGAGACGTTGAGGAGACGTTGAGGAGACGTTGAGGAGACGTTGGTATCACCAGAGTGTCTCTTTCTCCTGGTCTAACAGAGTCAGAGACGTTGAGGAGACGTTGGTATCACCAGAGTGTCTCTTTCTCCTGGTCTGACAGAGTGAGAGACGTTGAGGAGACGTTGGTATCACCAGAGTGTCTCTTTCTCCTGGTCTAACAGAGTGAGAGACGTTGAGGAGACGTTGAGGAGACGTTGAGGAGACGTTGGTATCACCAGAGTGTCTCTTTCTCCTGGTCTAACAGAGTGAGAGACGTTGAGGAGACGTTGGTATCACCAGAGTGTCTCTTTCTCCTGGTCTAACAGAGTGAGAGACGTTGAGGAGACGTTGGTATCATCAGAGTGTCTCTTTCTCCTGGTCTGACAGAGTGAGAGACGTTGAGGAGACGTTGGTATCACCAGAGTGTCTCTTTGTCCTGGTCTAACAGAGTGAGGGACGTTGAGGAGATGTTGAGGAGACGTTGGTATCATCAGAGTGTCTCTTTCTCCTGGTCTGACAGAGTGAGAGACGTTGAGGAGACGTTGGTATCACCAGAGTGTCTCTTTCTCCTGGTCTAACAGAGTGAGAGACGTTGAGGATACTATACATGATAGCCTATAGTCCGGTGTAGATATGATACCATACATGATAGCCTATAGTAGATATGATACTATACATGATAGCCTATAGTAGATATGATACCATACATGATAGCCTATAGTAGATATGATACTATACATGATAGCCTATAGTAGATATGATACTATACATGATAGCCTATAGTCCGGTGTAGATATGATACCATACATGATAGCCTATAGTAGATATGATACTATACATGATAGCCTATAGTAGATATGATACTATACATGATAGCCTATAGTAGATATGATACTATACATGATAGCCTATAGTCCGGTGTAGATATGATACCATACATGATAGCCTATAGTAGATATGATACTATACATGATAGCCTATAGTAGATATGATACCATACATGATAGCCTATAGTAGATATGATACTATACATGATAGCCTATAGTCCAGTGTAGATATGATACCATACATGATAGCCTATAGTAGATATGATACCATACATGATAGCCTATAGTAGATATGATACCATACATGATAGCCTATAGTCCAGTGTAGATATGATACCATACATGATAGCCTATAGTAGATATGATACCATACATGATAGCCTATAGTAGATATGATACCATACATGATAGCCTATAGTCCAGTGTAGATATGATTCTATACATGATAGCCTATAGTAGATATGATACCATACATGATAGCCTATAGTAGATATGATACTATACATGATAGCCTATAGTAGATATGATACTATACATGATAGCCTATAGTAGATATGATACTATACATGATAGCCTATAGTCCAGTGTAGATATGATACCATACATGATAGCCTATAGTGATAGCCTATAGTCCAGTGTAGATATGATTCTATACATGATAGCCTATAGTAGATATGATACCATACATGATAGCCTATAGTCGATATGATACCATACATGATAGCCTATAGTCCAGTGTAGATATGATTCTATATATGATAGCCTATAGTAGATATGATACCATACATGATAGCCTATAGTAGATATGATACCATACATGATAGCCTATAGTCCAGTGTAGATATGATTCTATACATGATAGCCTATAGTAGATATGATACCATACATGATAGCCTATAGTAGATATGATACCATACATGATAGCCTATAGTAGATATGATACTATACATGATAGCCTATAGTAGATATGATACCATACATGATAGCCTATAGTAGATATGATACTATACATGATAGCCTATAGTAGATATGATACCATACATGATAGCCTATAGTAGATATGATACTATACATGATAGCCTATAGTAGATATGATACCATATATGATAGCCTATAGTCCAGTGTAGATATGATTCTATACATGATAGCCTATAGTAGATATGATACTATACATGATAGCCTATAGTAGATATGATACCATACATGATAGCCTATAGTAGATATGATACTATACATGATAGCCTATAGTCCAGTGTAGATATGATACCATACATGATAGCCTATAGTAGATATGATACCATACATGATAGCCTATAGTAGATATGATACCATACATGATAGCCTATAGTCCAGTGTAGATATGATACCATACATGATAGCCTATAGTAGATATGATACTATACATGATAGCCTATAGTCCAGTGTAGATATGATACCATACATGATAGCCTATAGTCCGGGCTAGGGGCTGTGGGCTGTGGGCTGTGGGCTGTGGGCTGTGGGCGTCCAACAGGCTTCCTGATAATCAGTAGGCATCAGTAATGGTTTAACAGTCAAGCACCAAGGAATGTATTCATCCTGCCTGCCTTGACTTTAAAGTTCTTTACCTTTTCCCCCTGACTGCAGAGACGAGAGGTATGCAGGAAACTAGAAGCCGCTGTGTTTCACTAGCCTATATATCCCAACCCTGCAATCAGCCAGGCCGCCGGGATGGCCCAATCAACACACACACACACACACACACACAAACACACAATCAAACGCCTGCCCCTCTCTTCCCAGATGTATCCAGTGCCCTAAGACCGGCTTGTTTTATAAAGCCCTGTCCTGGAAGTGGCTTTTCCAAAACACGGCTTCCTCTGGAAATGACCAATTAGCAGTAATATGGAGCTGGTTTCCTGCGTGCCACGTCCAATCGGTGCACTGACTCTTTAATGCCATATGATCTTAGAGATACAGGGAAGTAGTTTGGAGTAGCATGAAATGTTTCTCTCCTGAAAAATATTTAAAAAATAAACGGATGAGGGATGAGGAGGAGGAGGTAATTTCTCCAACGCTATGTGAGCCTAATTGATTAGTGTTCCCCCTGAGGATGAAGCAGGCGGTTGGCAGCAGAGTAGTGGGTATGTGTGTCTGAGGCAGCAGTGGGAAACCCCTGTTGACCACACAGCCAGCCGGGCTGAGCATTGATCTGCCAGGATCTAATTAGAGACCGTTTACCTTTCCGTTCCTGAACCCTGTTCTGTACTTTCTGTTCAACTCCAGAGCGGTGACCCACACGCTTCGGAAAAAAGAATCCCGAAAGGGTTCTTCATCTGTCGGAATAAGAGAACCCTTTTTGGTTCCAGGTAGAAATATTTTGGGTTCTATGTAGAACTCTCTGTGGAAAGGGTTTAACATGGAAACCTAAACGGGTTCTACCTGGTTCTACCTGGAACCAAAAGGGTTCTACCTGGTTCTACCTGGAACCAAAAGGGTTCTACCTGGAACCAAAAGGGTTCTTTCTACCTGGAACCAGAAATGGTTCTTCAAGGGGTTCTCCTACAGGGACAGCCAAAAAACTGTTTTAGTTTCTAGATAGCAATTTTTTTTCTAAGAGTGCAGATTTCAGATTATAGGGGCTGGAGGACAGCCTTCAGACTATAGGGCTGGAGGACAGCCTTCAGACTATAGGGGCTGGAGGACAGCCTTCAGACTATAGGGGCTGGAGGACAGCCTTCAGACTATAGGGGCTGGAGGACAGCCTTCAGACTATAGGGGCTGGAGGACAGCCTTCAGACTATAGGGCTGGAGGACAGCCTTCAGACTATAGGGCTGGAGGACAGCCTTCAGACTATAGGGCTGGAGGACAGTTCAACTACAGAGCTGTGACCCAGCCTTCAGACTATAGGGGCTGGAGGACAGCCTTCAGACTATAGGGGCTGGAGGACAGCCTTCAGACTATAGGGGCTGGAGGACAGGCTTCAGACTGTAGGGGCTGGAGGACAGTTCAACTACAGAGCTGTGACCCAGCCTTCAGACTATAGGGCTGGAGGACAGCCTTCAGGCTATAGGGCTGGAGGACAGCCTTCAGACTATAGGGGCTGGAGGACAGTTCAACTACAGAGCTGTAACCCAGCCTTCAGGCTATAGGGCTGGAGGACAGCCTTCAGGCTATAGGGCTGGAGGACAGCCTTCAGACTATAGGGGCTGGAGGACAGCCTTCAGACTATAGGGCTGGAGGACAGCCTTCAGACTATAGGGGCTGGAGGACAGCCTTCAGACTATAGGGCTGGAGGACAGTTCAACTCCTGGCTGGCCCTGAGAGAGAGTCTGGTTCCCTGGTCTCTGAGGCCCAAGCCTGACTGCCTAACACCTCCATAACGACCTATGGCAGGCAGGCAGCTGCAGGGCACACACACACATGCACAGCCTGTCCCGACTAGGCCCTAACCCCGGCCCCAGCGCACCGCTCTGGGACTCAGCCTGGTGGCAAAGCCAATGAGCCAAATCTCCTTTTTCCCATTCCCTCCCTCCCTCTCTCTCTCTCTCCCTCCTTCCTTCCCTCCCTCCCTCTCTCCTTCCCTCCCTCCCTCCCTACATCATAGGACTGTAGGGTAAAGCTCTGTTTTTCACTGGGAGGTGTGGAATTTAAACAGCCCCTGATGATCCATATAGAATGTAGAATTTTGATGGATGGCTGACCCGGTGCTTCCTGGAACCGGATAATGTCAGACTCACGGCCCTATCACAGCTGAGTGACACCACACCCCACATGTTGCCATGACATCACCATCATCACACCGCCAGGCGTTTGATCCCTGAGAGAGTGCTTGTGTCCCAAACGGCATCCTTTTCCCTATTTAGTGCACTACTTTTGACCAGAGTACCACTGTATAGGGAATAGGGTGCCATTTGGTTCCATTCTGTCCCCCCCCCAAAGACACTCCAACAGAGCCACCACAGACACAGCTAACAGACACAGCTAACAGACACAGCTAACAGACACAGCTAACAGACACAGCTAGCAGACACAGCTAGCAGACACAGCTAACAGACACAGCTAGCAGACACAGCTAGCAGACACAGCTAACAGACACAGCTAGCAGACACAGCTAGCAGACACAGCTAGCAGACACAGCTAACAGACACAGCTAGACCTCACAGCTAACAGACACAGCTAACAGACACAGCTAACAGACACAGCTAACAGACACAGGTAGACCTCACAGCTAACAGACACAGCTAACAGACACAGGTCGACCTCACAGCTAACAGACACTTCTAACAGACACAGCTAACAGACACAGCTAATAGACACAGCTAACAGACACAGCTAACAGACACAGGTAGACCTCACAGCTAACAGACACAGCTAACAGACACAGGTCGACCTCACAGCTAACAGACACTTCTAACAGACACAGCTAACAGACACAGGTAGACCTCACAGCTAACAGACACAGCTAATAGACACAGCTAGACCTCACAGCTAACAGACACAGCTAACAGACACAGCTAGACCTCACAGCTAACAGACACAGCTAACAGACTGGTATTCCAGGCCAAGCTAAAACACTTGCTCAAAGTATTGCAAGGAATTTCAAACCCAGACCTGGCTCCAGCCCCCCACCCCTATCCTCACCCCCTTTAATCACTCTGCCACGTCCCAGAACTGGCTCCAGCCCCCACCCCTATCCTGACCCCCTTTAATTACTCTGCCACGTCCCAGAACTGGCTCCAGCCCCCACCCCCATCCTCACCCCCTTTAATCACTCTGCCACATCCCAGAACTGGCTCCAGCCCCCCACCCCCATCCTCACCCCCTTTAATCACTCTGCCACATCCCAGAACTGGCTCCAGCCCCCACCCCCATCCCCATCCTCACCCCCTTTAATCACTCTGCCACGTCCCAGAACTGGCTCCAGCCCCCACCCCCATCCTCACCCCCTTTAATCACTCTGCCACATCCCAGAACTGGCTCCAGCCCCCACCCCCATCCTTACCCCCTTTAATCACTCTGCCACATCCCAGAACTGGCTCCAGCCCCCCACCCCTATCCTCACCCCCTATAATCAGTCTGCCACATCCCAGAACTGGCTCCAGCCCCCCACCCCATCCTCACCCCCTTTAATCACTCTGCCACATCCCAGAACTGGCTCCAGCCCCCCACCCCCAACCTCACCCCCTTTAATCACTCTGCCACATCCCAGAACTGGCTACAGCCCCTCACCCCCATCCTCACCCCCTTTAATCACTCTGCCACATCCCAGAACTGGCTCCAGCCCCCACCCCCATCCTGACCCCCTTTAATCACTCTGCCACATCCCAGAACTGGCTCCAGCCCCCCACCCCTATCCTGGCCCCCTTTAATCACTCTGCCACATCCCAGAACTGGCTCCAGCCCCCCACCCCTATCCTCACCCCCTTTAATCACTCTGCCACATCCCAGAACTGGCTCCAGCCCCCACCCCCATCCTCACCCCCTTTAATCACTCTGCGACATCCCAGAACTGGCTCCAGCCCCCACCCCATCCTCACCCCCTTAAATCACTCTGCCACATCCCAGAACTGGCTCCAGCCCCCACCCCTATCCTCACCCCCTTTAATCACTCTGCCACATCCCAGAACTGGCTCCAGCCCCCTACCCCCATCCTCACCCCCTTTAATCACTCTGCCACATCCCAGAACTGGCTCCAGCCCCCACCCCCATCCTCACCCCCTTTAATCACTCTGCCACATCCCAGAACTGGCTCCAGCCCCCCACCCCCATCCTCACCCCCTTTAATCACTCTGCCACATCCCAGAACTGGCTCCAGCCCCCCACCTCCATCCTCACCCCCTTTAATCACTCTGCCACATCCCAGAACTGGCTCCAGCCCCCCACCCCTATCCTGACCCCCTTTAATCACTCTGCCACATCCCAGAACTGGCTCCAGCCCCCCACCCCTATCCTGACCCCCTTTAATCACTCTGCCACATCCCAGAACTGGCTCCAGCCCCCCACCCCTATCCTGACCCCCTTTAATCACTCTGCCACATCCCAGAACTGGCTCCAGCCCCCCACCCCTATCCTGACCCCCTTTAATCACTCTGCCACATCCCAGAACTGGCTCCAGCCCCCACCCCCATCCTCACCCCCTTTAATCACTCTGCCACATCCCAGAACTGGCTCCAGCCCCCACCCCCATCCTCACCCCCTTTAATCACTCTGCCACATCCCAGAACTGGCTCCAGCCCCCACCCCCATCCTCACCCCCTTTAATCACTCTGCCACATCCCAGAACTGGCTCCAGCCTCCACCCCCATCCTGACCCCCTTAAATCACTCTGCCACATCTCCTGTGTTTATGGACTTGATTGTCGCTGTGTTCAGCCCGTTATCAGCCGTGTCATTCACTCTCAGAATAACAAGAACCCCCCTCCCTCCCTCCCGCTCGCCCTCCCTCCCTCCCTCCCTCCCTCCAAAACAATCACAACCCCCCTCCTCCTCTCCCTCCCTCCCATTTTCACGCCTTCATTGAGTTTCCGTTTGAAGTGGGATCCAAGCCGCCTAATGTGTTTTAAATGTTTCTCCTAAACACAGCCGCTCTCGCTCTCTCACTCGTTGTCACCCAGCCGTACGGAGCGTGTTGCACGTAGCCAGAGCTGTGTTACAAATGGCACCCTCTTCCCTATATAGTGCACTACTTTAGACCAGGACCCAATGGCACCCTATTCCCTATATAGTGCACTACTTTAGACCAGGGCCCATAGTGCTATATAGGGAATAGGGTGCCCTTTTGGATGAAGCCACAGACTAATAGTTTCCCTGGGAGGACGTTTTGATTAGACTGCGGCTGCTGAGAGGCTGAGCCGGTGGTGCTGAATTAGCGGGATGTTTGTTCATGTAGGTTGAGGCTTTATCCTCTGGTTTAGTTAGCCAGGCTGAAAATAGGGAGGGAGGGAGGGTGAATTAGCTGGGCGCGCCACATTAAAAGAGAGTGGGGGAAAGGGGGGGGTAGGAGGGAGAGGAAGAGAAAGAGGGGGGAGAGAGGGGAGAGAAGGAGAGAGAGGGAGAGAAGGAGAGAGAGGGGAGAAGGAGCGAGAGGGAGAGAGAAAGGGGTGAGAGAGAGGGAGAAATTGGAGGGAGAGGGGAGGTGAGAGAGGGAGAGAGAGGAAGAGGGGAGACTACTATATCATTGACCTCAACCCAGAGTATCTCAGACTTCACAGTCCCAGCCCACTGACACCCCTATCAGATCACAGCATAATCAGTCTACTTGAACAGAGCAAAACTCAATCATGAGGCATCAAAGCCAAAGGAACTGAATAATACTAAGAAATGCTACAGATGGAAGGAATGTAGTGTGGAAACCTACCAATAAACAATTAGGCAACAAATTAAATCCCTTTTAGACAACTTCCTGGGTAATATGTTTCACTGTAATAGTGAAGGTGTAAACCTGGCAGTAGAAAATCTAAACAGTATATTTGACCTCTCAGCTTCTCTATCAAATCAAAAAAAAATAAACAGAAAACCAAAGAAAATGAACAACAATGACAAATGGTTTGATGAAGAATGCAAAAACCTAAGAAAGAAATTGAGAAACCTGTCCAACCAAAATCATAGAGACCCAGAAAACCTGAGTCTACGCCTTCACTATGGTGAATCACTAAAACAATACAGAAATAAACTACGGGAAAAGAAGGAACAGCACGTCAGAAATCAGCTCCATGTAATCGAAGAATCCATAGACTCTAACCAATTCTGGGAAACACTAAATTGGAAAACACTAAACAAACAACAACACAAAGAATTATCTATCCAAAATGTCAGTCTTGATATGTTAAAGCATTTAGTCCTGTACAACACATGTCAGTCTTCATATGTTAAAGCATTTAGTCCTGTACAACACATGTCAGTCTTCATATGTTAAAGCATTTAGTCCTGTACAACACGTGTATCAGTCTTCATGTTAAAGCATTTAGTCCTGTACAACACGTGTCAGTCTTCATGTTAAAGCATTTAGTCCTGTACAACATGTGTCAGTCTTCGTATGTTAAAGCATTTAGTCCTGTACAACACGTGTATCAGTCTTCATGTTAAAGCATTTAGTCCTGTACAACACATGTGTCAGTCTTCATGTGTTAAAGCATTTAGTCCTGTACAACATGTATCAGTCTTCATATGTTAAAGCATTTAGTCCTGTACAACATGTGTATCAGTCTTCATGTTAAAGCATTTAGTCCTGTACAACACGTGTGCCAGTCTTCATGTTAAAGCATTTAGTCCTGTACAACATGTGTGTCAGTCTTCATGTTAAAGCATTTAGTCCTGTACAACATGTGTGTCAGTCTTCATGTTAAAGCATTTAGTCCTGTACAACATGTGTGTCAGTCTTCATGTTAAAGCATTTAGTCCTGTACAACACGTGTATCAGTCTTCATATGTTAAAGCATTTAGTCCTGTACAACATGTATCAGTCTTCATATGTTAAAGCATTTAGTCCTGTACAACATGTATCAGTCTTCATATGTTAAAGCATTTAGTCCTGTACAACACGTGTGCCAGTCTTCATGTTAAAGCATTTAGTCCTGTACAACATGTATCAGTCTTCATATGTTAAAGCATTTAGTCCTGTACAACATGTGTCAGTCTTCATATGTTAAAGCATTTAGTCCTGTACAACATGTATCAGTCTTCATATGTTAAAGCATTTAGTCCTGTACAACATGTGTCAGTCTTCATATGTTAAAGCATTTAGTCCTGTACAACATGTATCAGTCTTCATATGTTAAAGCATTTAGTCCTGTACAACATGTGTCAGTCTTCATGTTAAAGCATTTAGTCCTGTACAACACGTGTATCAGTCTTCATATGTTAAAGCATTTAGTCCTGTACAACACGTGTATCAGTCTTCATATGTTAAAGCATTTAGTCCTGTACAACACATGTGTCAGTCTTCATGTTAAAGCATTTAGTCCTGTACAACACGTGTGTCAGTCTTCATGTTAAAGCATTTAGTCCTGTACAACATGTGCCAGTCTTCATATGTTAAAGCATTTAGTCCTGTACAACATGTATCAGTCTTCATATGTTAAAGCATTTAGTCCTGTACAACATGTATCAGTCTTCATATGTTAAAGCATTTAGTCCTGTACAACACATGTGTCAGTCTTCATGTTAAAGCATTTAGTCCTGTACAACACGTGTGTCAGTCTTCATGTTAAAGCATTTAGTCCTGTACAACATGTGTCAGTCTTCATATGTTAAAGCATTTAGTCCTGTACAACACGTGTGTCAGTCTTCATGTTAAAGCATTTAGTCCTGTACAACACATGTGTCAGTCTTCATGTTAAAGCATTTAGTCCTGTACAACATGTGCATCAGTCTTCATGTTAAAGCATTTAGTCCTGTACAACACATGTGTGTCAGTGTTCAGCACACTAACTTGGTCAATAATGAGTTCTGTTTTAACTACCAGGTTGTAGACATACCGCATTGCACACATTCACCACTAGGTGGGGGAGTTGCACCAACTTTACTCTGTTGTCTCCACCCATTCTATCCTCCTGCTAAGACCGAGAGAACGATCTCTTTTCTAACGGGACTGTGATTAGGATAAGTGCAGTGTTTTGTCACGGCGGCCCGGCCAGTCACTCTCTACAGACCCGAGGTAGAGGGTGTTGAAGCAGGAGGAATGTCATTAAAGCATCTGCAGCTGACAGACGACAAGGAAGGAGAACGTAACTCTGTTCCTGAGAAGCAATGGAACAGACAGACGGACGGACTGACAGACGAACAAACAAACACCTCCAGCCTCCCGGACCATGCCGAGGGTGTTCCCTAACAGACAGACAGGTGTTAGATTGGAGTAGAGTTACCAGAATTACTCCCATATGATGATAGTCAAGAAAGTTAGATGTTACGCAACCAAAATACTATCTGAATAAATCACTTGTTTATTTAACATAATAACTTAGTTGTGTTTCAGAACTAACTTGAGTTTCAGAAAAATGACACCCACGTACCACTTACCATCCCACAGAACGGCATTGTTTATGTTGGGGAAAATCTTGATTTCATCCTTGTTGGGAAGGAATTGATGTGTGAGGCTGCCTGCAGTTAGACAGTGATACATGGATTAATCACTGTGAGGGATATTGAAGAAGTGTCATGACTCGTGAGGTAAGGCTCACCTTGTCTGACGTCTCGTTAGGAACAGAGGAAGAGTGATAGCTAGATATCTGTTGGGGTGACTGGAGAGTAGAGTTGGTACTATGTATCTATCTGTTGGGGTGACTGGAGAGTAGAGCTGGTACTATGTATCTATCTGTTGGGGTGACTGGAGAGTAGAGATGGTACTATTTATCTATCTGCTGGGGTGACTGGAGAGTAGAGCTGGTACTATTTATCTATCTGCTGGGGTGACTGGAGAGTAGAGCTGGTACTATTTATCTATCTGCTGGGGTGACTGGAGAGTAGAGCTGGTACTATTTATCTATCTGCTGGGGTGACTGGAGAGTAGAGCTGGTACTATTTATCTATCTGCTAGGGTGACTGGAGAGTAGAGCTGGTACTATGTATCTATCTGTTGGGGTGACTGGAGAGTAGAGCTGGTACTATTTATCTATCTGCTGGGGTGACTGGAGAGTAGAGCTGGTACTATTTATCTATCTGCTGGGGTGACTGGAGAGTAGAGCTGGTACTATTTATCTATCTGCTGGGGTGACTGGAGAGTAGAGCTGGTACTATGTATCTATCTGTTGGGGTGACTGGAGAGTAGAGCTGGTACTATTTATCTATCTGCTGGGGTGACTGGAGAGTAGAGCTGGTACTATGTATCTATCTGCTGGGGTGACTGGAGAGTAGAGCTGGTACTATGTATCTATCTGTTGGGGTGACTGGAGAGTAGAGCTGGTACTATTTATCTATCTGCTGGGGTGACTGGAGAGTAGAGCTGGTACTATGTATCTATCTGTTGGGGTGACTGGAGAGTAGAGCTGGTACTATGTATCTATCTGTTGGGGTGACTGGAGAGTAGAGCTGGTACTATGTATCTATCTGCTGGGGTGACTGGAGAGTAGAGCTGGTACTATTTATCTATCTGCTGGGGTGACTGGAGAGTAGAGCTGGTACTATGTATCTATCTGTTGGGGTGACTGGAGAGTAGAGCTGGTACCATGTATCTATCTGCTGGGGTGACTGGAGAGTAGAGCTGGTACCATGTATCTATCTGTTGGGGTGACTGGAGACTAGAGCTGGTAATATGTATCTATCTGTTGGGGTGACTGGAGAGTAGAGCTGGTACTATGTATCTATCTGCTGGGGTGACTGGAGAGTAGAGCTGGTACTATGTATCTATCTGCTGGGGTGACTGGAGAGTAGAGCTGGTACTATGTATCTATCTGCTGGGGTGACTGGAGAGTAGAGCTGGTACTATGTATCTATCTGTTGGGGTGACTGGAGAGTAGAGCTGGTACCATGTATCTATCTGCTGGGGTGACTGGAGAGTAGAGCTGGTACCATGTATCTATCTGCTGGGGTGACTGGAGAGTAGAGCTGGTACTATGTATCTATCTGCTGGGGTGACTGGAGAGTAGAGCTGGTACCATGTATCTATCTGCTGGGGTGACTGGAGAGTAGAGCTGGTACTATGTATCTATCTGCTGGGGTGACTGGAGAGTAGAGCTGGTACTATGTATCTATCTGTTGGGGTGACTGGAGAGTAGAGCTGGTACCATGTATCTATCTGCTGGGGTGACTGGAGAGTAGAGCTGGTACCATGTATCTATCTGCTGGGGTGACTGGAGAGCAGAGCTGGTACTATGTATCTATCTGCTGGGGTGACTGGAGAGTAGAGCTGGTACTATGTATCTATCTGTTGGGGTGACTGGAGAGTAGAGTTGGTACTATGTATCTATCTGCTGGGGTGACTGGAGAGTAGAGCTGGTACTATGTATCTATCTGTTGGGGTGACTGGAGAGTAGAGCTGGTACTATTTATCTATCTGTTGGGGTGACTGGAGAGTAGAGCTGGTACTATTTATCTATCTGTTGGGGTGACTGGAGAGTAGAGCTGGTACTATGTATCTATCTGATGGGGTGACTGGAGAGTAGAGCTGGTACTATATATCTATCTGTTGGGGTGACTGGAGAGTAGAGCTGGTACTATTTATCTATCTGTTGGGGTGACTGGAGAGTAGAGCTGGTACTATGTATCTATCTGCTGGGGTGACTGGAGAGTAGAGCTGGTAATATGTATCTATCTGCTGGGGTGACTGGAGAGTAGAGCTGGTACTATTTATCTATCTGCTGGGGTGACTGGAGAGTAGAGCTGGTACTATGTATCTATCTGCTGGGGTGACTGGAGAGTAGAGCTGGTACTATGTATCTATCTGCTGGGGTGACTGGAGAGTAGAGCTGGTACTATGTATCTATCTGCTGGGGTGACTGGAGAGTAGAGCTGGTACTATTTATCTATCTGCTGGGGTGACTGGAGAGTAGAGCTGGTACTATTTATCTATCTGCTGGGGTGACTGGAGAGTAGAGCTGGTACTATGTATCTATCTGCTGGGGTGACTGGAGAGTAGAGCTGGTACTATTTATCTATCTGCTGGGGTGACTGGAGAGTAGAGCTGGTACTATTTATCTATCTGCTGGGGTGACTGGAGAGTAGAGCTGGTACTATGTATCTATCTGTTGGGGTGACTGGAGAGTAGAGCTGGTACTATGTATCTATCTGTTGGGGTGACTGGAGAGTAGAGCTGGTACTATGTATCTATCTGTTGGGGTGACTGGAGAGTAGAGCTGGTACTATGTATCTATCTGTTGGGGTGACTGGAGAGTAGAGCTGGTACTATTTATCTATCTGCTGGGGTGACTGGAGAGTAGAGCTGGTACTATTTATCTATCTGCTGGGGTGACTGGAGAGTAGAGCTGGTACTATGTATCTATCTGCTGGGCTGACTGGAGAGTAGAGCTGGTACTATTTATCTATCTGCTGGGGTGACTGGAGAGTAGAGCTGGTAATATGTATCTTTCTGCTGGGGTGACTGGAGAGTAGAGCTGGTACTATTTATCTATCTGCTGGGGTGACTGGAGAGTAGAGCTGGTACTATGTATCTATCTGTTGGGGTGACTGGAGAGTAGAGCTGGTACTATTTATCTATCTGCTGGGGTGACTGGAGAGTAGAGCTGGTACTATTTATCTATCTGCTGGGGTGACTGGAGAGTAGAGCTGGTACTATTTATCTATCTGTTGGGGTGACTGGAGAGTAGAGCTGGTACTATGTATCTATCTGTTGGGGTGACTGGAGAGTAGAGCTGGTACTATTTATCTATCTGTTGGGGTGACTGGAGAGTAGAGCTGGTACTATGTATCTATCTGCTGGGGTGACTGGAGAGTAGAGCTGGTACGATGTATCTATCTATTGGGGTGACTGGAGAGTAGAGCTGGTACTATTTATCTATCTGTTGGGGTGACTGGAGAGTAGAGCTGGTACTATTTATCTATCTGTTGGGGTGACTGGAGAGTAGAGCTGGTACTATTTATCTATCTGTTGGGGTGACTGGAGAGTAGAGCTGGTACTATGTATCTATCTGTTGGGGTGACTGGAGAGTAGAGCTGGTACTATTTATCTATCTGTTGGGGTGACTGGAGAATAGAGCTGGTACTATGTATCTATCTGCTGGGGTGACTGGAGAGTAGAGCTGGTACTATGTATCTATCTGTTGGGGTGACTGGAGAGTAGAGCTGGTACCATGTATCTATCTGCTGGGGTGACTGGAGAGTAGAGCTGGTACTATGTATCTATCTGTTGGGGTGACTGGAGAGTAGAGATGGTACTATTTATCTATCTGCTGGGGTGACTAGAGAGTAGAGCTGGTACTATTTATCTATCTGCTGGGGTGACTGGAGAGTAGAGCTGGTACTATTTATCTATCTGCTGGGGTGACTGGAGAGTAGAGCTGGTACTATGTATCTATCTGCTGGGGTGACTTGAGAGTAGAGCTGGTACTATGTATCTATCTGCTGGGGTGACTGGAGAGTAGAGCTGGTACTATTTATCTATCTGTTGGGGTGACTGGAGAGTAGAGCTGGTACTATTTATCTATCTGCTGGGGTGACTGGAGAGTAGAGCTGGTACTATTTATCTATCTGTTGGGGTGACTGGAGAGTAGAGCTGGTACTATGTATCTATCTGCTGGGGTGACTGGAGAGTAGAGCTGGTACTATGCATCTATCTGCTGGGGTGACTGGAGAGTAGAGCTGGTACTATTTATCTATCTGCTGGGGTGACTGGAGAGTAGAGCTGGTACTATTTATCTATCTGTTGGGGTGACTGGAGAGTAGAGCTGGTACTATGTATCTATCTGCTGGGGTGACTGGAGAGTAGAGCTGGTACTATGTATCTATCTGCTGGGGTGACTGGAGAGTAGAGCTGGTACTATTTATCTATCTGCTGGGGTGACTGGAGAGTAGAGCTGGTACTATTTATCTATCTGTTGGGGTGACTGGAGAGTAGAGCTGGTACTATGTATCTATCTGCTGGGGTGACTGGAGAGTAGAGCTGGTACTATGCATCTATCTGCTGGGGTGACTGGAGAGTAGAGCTGGTACTATTTATCTATCTGCTGGGGTGACTGGAGAGTAGAGCTGGTACTATGTATCTATCTGTTGGGGTGACTGGAGAGTAGAGCTGGTACTATGTATCTATCTGCTGGGGTGACTGGAGAGTAGAGCTGGTGCTATTTATTATATTATTCAACCCCTCTGAGTGTAGTGTTATATTTCACCCCTCTGAGTGTAGTGTTATATTTCACCCCTCTGAGTGTAGTGTTATATTTCACCCCTCTGAGTGTAGTGTTATATTTCACCCCTCTGAGTGTAGTGTTATATTTCAACCCCTCTGAGTGTAGTGTTATATTTCACCCCTCTGAGTGTAGTGTTATATTTCACCCCTCTGAGTATAGTGTTATATTTCAACCCCTCTGAGTGTAGTGTTATATTTCAACCCCTCTGAGTGTAGTGTTATATTTCACCCCTCTGAGTGTAGTGTTATATTTCACCCCTCTGAGTATAGTGTTATATTTCAACCCCTCTGAGTGTAGTGTTATATTTCAACCCCTCTGAGTGTAGTGTTATATTTCACCCCTCTGAGTGTAGTGTTATATTTCACCCCTCTGAGTATAGTGTTATATTTCACCCCTCTGAGTGTAGTGTTATATTTCACCCCTCTGAGTGTAGTGTTATATTTCACCCCTCTGAGTGTAGTGTTATATTTCAACCCTCTGAGTATAGTGTTATATTTCAACCCCTCTGAGTGTAGTGTTATATTTCAACCCCTCTGAGTGTAGTGTTATATTTCACCCCTCTGAGTATAGTGTTATATTTCAACCCTCTGAGTATAGTGTTATAATTAACCCCTCTGAGTGTAGTGTTATATTTCACCCCTCTGAGTGTAGTGTTATATTTCACCCCTCTGAGTGTAGTGTTATATTTCACCCCTCTGAGTGTAGTGTTATAATTCACCCCTCTGAGTGTAGTGTTATATTTCAACCCCTCTGAGTGTAGTGTTATATTTCACCCCTCTGAGTGTAGTGTTATATTTCACCCCTCTGAGTGTTATATTTCACCCCTCTGAGTGTAGTGTTATATTTCACCCCTCTGAGTGTTATATTTCACTCCTCACCAGGCAGCAATAATAATGATGATTCAGTCTGAACAGCAGTAAGCAGTATGCTTTGGTAGTATTGTAATAGTTAGTATTTCATTGGAGATAAAGGACAAAGGCAGGATCATTCCTTCATGTACAGTCCTAGTATTTCTCACCATGGGGTTTGAACGATGTCAATAAAATATACCAGATGTGTTGAGAGAACAGGGAAGAGGTTTACAAGATGCACACAGCCCTGATATAAACCCAAGGTTAGGTCTCTGGAACAGAGGGGGAGGAACTTCCTGTCTCCTCTCAGGAGGCTGAGTAGAGGGAAGGGAGAGAGAGACGGGAGGGCAATGATTACTGATTCGTTGTGAAGTCTGGGTTTTGTGACGCAAGACAACGGCGAAATATAACACTCCTCTCTCTCCCCCATCCTTCCCTCTCCCTCCCTCCTTCCTTCCTTCCCTAGATAATAACTGGCTTGTTGAAAAATGTGACCTGTCCATTTAATGTACATTAGGGAGGAGGGGGGAAGGCTTCCTATTGGTGGTTTTACCCAGAAGACAGAAGAGGAGGAGGTGGAGGGAAGGCTTCCTATTGGTGGTTTAACCCAGAAGACAGAAGAGGAGGAGGAGGAGGAGGGAAGGCTTCCTATTGGTGGTTTAACCCAGCAGAGAGAACAGAAGGCTCCCTATTGGTGGTTTAACCCAGCAGAGAGAACAGAAGGCTTCCTATTGGTGGTTTAACCCAGCAGAGAGAACAGAAGGCTTCCTATTGGTGGTTTAACCCAGAAGAGAGAAAAGAAGGCTCCCTATTGGTGGTTTAACCCAGAAGAGAGAACAGAAGGCTCCCTATTGGTGGTTTAACCCAGCAGAGAGAACAGAAGGCTTCCTATTGGTGGTTTAACCCAGCAGAGAGAATAGAAGGATTCCTTTTGGTGGTTTAACCCAGCAGAGAGAACAGAAGGCTTCCTATTGGTGGTTTAACCCAGCAGAGAGAATAGAAGGATTCCTATTGGTGGTTTAACCCAGCAGAGAGAATAGAAGGCTCCCTATAGGTGGTTTAACCCAGCAGAGAGAACAGAAGGCTCCCTATTGGTGGTTTAACCCAGAAGAGAGAACAGAAGGCTCCCTATTGGTGGTTTAACCCAGAAGAGAGAATAGAAGGCTCCCTATTGGTGGTTAACCCAGCAGAGAGAACAGAAGGCTTCATATTGGTGGTTTAACCCAGCAGAGAGAACAGAAGGCTCCCTATTGGTGGTTTAACCCAGCAGATGGAATAGAAGGCTTCCTATTGGTGGTTTAACCCATCAGAGAGAACAGCGTCAGCTCCCAGTGAGATTCATAGAATGCGTCCCAAATGGCACCCTATTCTCTATATAGTGCACTACTTTAGACCAGGACCCTATTCCCTGTATAGTTTTGGTCAACAGTAGTGCACTACTTTAGACCAGGACCCACCCTATTCCCTGTATAGTGCACTACTTTAGACCAGGACCCACCTTATTCCCTATATAGTGCACTACTTTAGACCAGGACCCTATTCCCTGTATAGTTTTGGTCAACAGTAGGGCACTACTTTAGACCAGGACCCACCCTATTCCCTATGTAGTGCACTACTTTAGACCAGGACCCACCCTATTCCCTATATAGTGCACTACTTTAGACCAGGACCCTATTCCCTGTATAGTTTTGGTCAACAGTAGTGCACTACTTTAGACCAGGACCCACCCTATTCCCTGTATAGTTTTGGTCAACAGTAGGGCACTACTTTAGACCAGGACCCACCCTATTCCCTATGTAGTGCACTACTTTAGACCAGGAACCACCCTATTCCCTATATAGTGCACTACTTTAGACCAGGACCCACCCTATTCCCTATATAGTGCACTACTTTAGACCAGGACCCACACTATTCCCTATATAGTGCACTACTTTAGACCAGGACCCCCCCTATTCCCTGTATAGTTTTGGTCAACAGTAGGGCACTACTTTAGACCAGGACCCACCCTATTCCCTGTATAGTTTTGGTCAACAGTAGTGCACTACTTTAGACCAGGACCCACCCTATTCCCTGTATAGTTTTGGTCAACAGTAGTGCACTACTTTAGACCAGGACCCACCCTATTCCCTGTATAGTTTTGGTCAACAGTAGTGCACTACTTTAGACCAGGACCCCCCCTATTCCCTGTATAGTTTTGGTCAACAGTAGGGCACTACTTTAGACCAGGACCCACCCTATTCCCTGTATAGTTTTGGTCAACAGTAGTGCACTACTTTAGACCAGGACCCCCCCTATTCCCTGTATAGTTTTGGTCAACAGTAGGGCACTACTTTAGACCAGGACCCACCCTATTCCCTGTATAGTTTTGGTCAACAGTAGGGCACTACTTTAGACCAGGACCCACCCTATTCCCTGTATAGTTTTGGTCAACAGTAGGGCACTACTTTAGACCAGGACCCACCCTATTCCGTATATAGTGCACTACTTTAGACCAGGACCCTATTCCCTGTATAGTTTTGGTCAACAGTAGGGCACTCTATAGCACCATATCTGATGCAGACAACAGGCTCTATTTTACCAAACGCAGCGCGATCCTAAATCTTAGTGCTGGCGGTACCGCTATCGGGCCGCTATCGGGCCATATTTTTGCTATTTTCACAACCGGAATTATGGGCGAAGTAGCTGCCGGTGGAAACTGCTGAGTTTTGATGAATGAACAAGTCGAAGGTGTGTCCAGGCTTCACCACCTTCCTAATAATGAGTTGTATCCCCGTCTGCCCTCAGAACAGACTCATTCGTCGGGACAGGGATTCTACAAGGTGTCGAAAGCGTTCCACAGGGATGCTGGTCCATGTTGACTCCAATGCTTCCCACAGTTGTGTCCAGTCGGCTGGATGTCCTTTGGGTGGTGGACCATTCTTGATACACACGGGAAACTGTTGAGCGTGAAAAACCCAGCAGCGTTGCAGTTCTTGACACAAACCGGAGCACCTGGCACCTACTACCATACCCCGTTCTAAGACACTTGCCCATTCACTCTCTGAATGGGACACACACACAATCCATGTCTCAAGGCTGAGACATCCTTCTTTAACCCGTCTCCTCCCCTTCATCTACACTGATTGAAGTGGATTTAACAGGTGACATCAATAAGGGGAGCATAGCGTTCACCTGGATTCACCTGTTCTGTACACTCAGCGTGTACTTCATAGTCAAAGGAACAATGTCCATGTTTGTACAACAAGCCTCAACATAATATAATGTACTGACACCTTAGCTTCTGGTCCTCGCGTTACCTTGGCAACACGCAGGAAGCGCTTCAGTCATATATATTTAAAGCTTTTCAGTGCTGCTGTTGTTTTCATTAGCAGATTAGAACCCTGATTACCCAGAGTCCTGATCACCCAGAGTCCTGATTACCCAGAGTCCTGATTACCCAGAGTCCTGATTACCCAGAGTCCTGATTACCCAGAGTCCTGATCACCCAGAGTCCTGATCACCCAGAGTCCTGATTACCCAGAGTCCTGATTACCCAGAGTCCTGATTACCCAGAGTCCTGATCACCCAGAGTCCTGATTACCCAGAGTCCTGATTACCCAGAGTCCTGATTACCCAGAGTCCTGATCAACCAGAGTCCTGATCAACCAGAGTCCTGATTACCCAGAGTCCTGATGATTACCCAGAGTCCTGATCACCCAGAGTCCTGATTACCCAGAGTCCTGATGATTACCCAGAGTCCTGATGATTACCCAGAGTCCTGATGATTACCCAGAGTCCTGATGATTACCCAGAGTCCTGATTACCCAGAGTCCTGATTACCCAGAGTCCTGATCACCCAGAGTCCTGATTACCCAGAGTCCTGATTACCCAGAGTCCTGATGATTACCCAGAGTCCTGATTAACCAGAGTCCTGATCAATCACATGAATCATAGAGGATTATTAACGAATTACAAGTTAGACAGCAGGGAACACACACACACACACACACACACACACAATTAGATGTTAAAACTGGTTAGAAGTTGCCCAGCAAACATGTGCACTTTGCCACGATATGGGCCCAGTGCGGGTTAAAATGCGTGTTAAAATCTTGGCACCATGTAAGCTGCCCACATTGGGCCAATCGGTCTTTGTTCATCAGACCCACATTGGACCGATGGGTCTTTGTTCATCAGACCCACATTGGACCGATCGGTCTTTGTTCATCAGCCCCACATTGGACCGATGGGTCTTTGTTCATCAGCCCCACATTGGACCGATGGGTCTTTGTTCATCAGACCCACATTGGACCGATGGGTCTTTGTTCATCAGACCCACATTGGACCGATCGGTCTTTGTTCATCAGCCCCACATTGGACCGATGGGTCTTTGTTCATCAGCCCCACATTGGACCGATGGGTCTTTGTTCATCAGACCCACATTGGACCGATCGGTCTTTGTTCATCAGCCCCACATTGGACCGATGGGTCTTTGTTCATCAGACCCACATTGGGCCGATGGGTCTTTGTTCATCAGCCCCACATTGGGCCGATGGGACTTTGTTCAGCATCCCGGAGTCGCCTCTTCACTGTTGACTTTGAGAATGGTGTTTTGCAGGTACTATTTAATGAAGCTGCCAGTTGAGGACTTGTGAGAAATCTGTTTCTCAAACTAGACACTCTAATGTACTTATCCTCTTGCTCAGTTGTGCACCGGGGCCTCCCACTCCTCTTTCTATTCTGATTAGAGCCAGTTTGTGCTGCTCTGAAGGGATTAGTACACAGCGTTGTACGAGATCTTCAGTTTCTAGGCAATTTCTCGCATTACTCAGAACAAGAATAGACTGACAAGTTTCAGAAGAAAGGTCTTTATTTCTAGCCATTTTGAGCCTGTAATCGAACCCACAAATGCTGATGCTCCAGATACTCAACTAGTCTAAAGAAGGCCAGTTTTATTGCTTCTTTAATCAGCAGTTAACAATTTACAGATGTGCTAACATAATTGCAAAAGGGTTTTCTAATGATCAATTAGCCTTTTAAAATGATAAACTTGGATTAGCTAACACAACGTGCCATTGGAACACAGGAGTGATGGTTGCTGATAATGGGCCTCTGTACGCCTATGTAGATATTCCATAAAAAATCAGCCGTTTCCAGCTACAATAGTCATTTACAACATTAACAATGTCTACAATGTATTTCTGATCAATATAACATTATTTTAATGGACAAAAAAATTTAGCTTTTCTTTCAAAAACGAGGACATTTCTAAGTGACCCCAAACGTTTGAACGATAGTGTATATATTTTTTAAATATATGCTCCTGTATTATTTTCCCCCTAACCCCACCCACCCTTCCCCTGATTGGAGTAAACTACTGGCCAATAACACGCAGGCTTCTACATCCATCTTATACACACTATATACATTTTACAGACACAATCTATTTATAATAGTTGTATTTTGTTTGTTTTTAGTCCTGTCCTTCATCTATTTCTGATGTCCATCCAGTTTAATTTCTATTTGCCATGTGTATTTTTTAATTGTGCTATTTCACAAAAGTTCTGACCCACATTTTACAGACCCCGTACGTTATACATTAGTTATCATGTTGTCCCACCGTTCAGCTCCATTCAACCCCTCCCATCTGTCTCTTAACACCATCCATATTGGATTTCTATTTGCCGTGTGTTTCTCAACTGTGCTGTGATGCAGGTTTTACTGTAATTGTGGGCGAGGGTATCTCTTAGTCTTTCCTAATGCTCGTATCATTTTTTTTGGGGGGGGGGTTGCGCCTCGTCTCATGTTGATGCCTTCCCCTCCTCTCCCCAAAACATGTTTAGTACACTGCCTGGGATGAATTCAGCATGGCACAGGTAAATTAACTGGTATTCTTTCTAAATGAGGAAGTAGACAGAGCTTGTCCATTTCCTGGTGCTCCTGTCATTAGCATGTTGTCTACAGAATGTATATTTGTCTCTGTGTGAGGCCTGGCTTTTCTTTTACATGGCACAACATTCTAAATCATTCTCCCCCTCCGTCCTTCATTTTAGCATAGAATTAGTCCGAATTGGAATTAAACCAACGGAGAGTTTCAGAGAAGGGGAGCTGAACGTTGAAATTATATGGGATTTTAATCACTTTG